>NC_051157.2:200705976-200763634 GCF_013339745.2 Dermacentor silvarum | reverse complement strand
AGTTAAGTGAAAAATTTTTCGTGGCTCAGTATCGACGTTGTACGCAGCTGCGATATCTCCAAAAGTTGCAAGATCGCAAGTTTGTAGCAATTCTGCTTCATTCCATGCCACTCTTGTCATCCACTGTTCACGACCGGCAGAGATCTCATTGGTAATCCGGGCAGAGTGTTTCCTGACCCCTGACAAAATGCAATGAGCATGATAAGGCCTCCCGCTTTTTAACTATATTACATGAGAACACTATAATATGGTTGTGCATAATCCTGAACGGGACATCGCATTAGACGACTTTTGCACAGGATAGTGCTTGGTGCACCTGAGGTTCTACATGTCTCGCTGATTATTGCGCCTTAGAGGTGCTAAAGTGATGCGGGATGGACGCTCGCAAAATATGAATAAAAATGCGGGAGGCTGTACACCTGAGCACCACAACATACATGCTCATGTGTACGCATAGAGTTGTCAGCTTGCTTATTTCCTGTGCTCTGTGTTTCTGTGTGGATCTGCTCGCTAGGCCATACTGTGTGCTGCGCCAAATGTTTGGCACGTTATTGGTATTTTTTTTTCATTAACAAGTTCAGGGCCATGATCTTGTAGCAATGCGTTGTCTGATGCCATTTCTAATCGTGCTTCGTCAGTTGTCATAGTGACACTGTGCCTAGGTTATCAGTACGGGTTTGATGGAACATCGTATAATGGCGCTGTGTGAGAACAGATCACAGAAAGAATGCACAGAGGACAATCGCCGAACTTCAGCTGAGGTTTACAGCAGAAAAATTACACAAGCAGCAGTTTCTGCACAGAAACATTGGATAAAATACCGCCATGGCGCACATTGTGTCGGCGGGATCACAACAGATGGTCATGTCATACAACTCTACGGAACATCCTGATTTGCGCAAGATCAAAGACACATTTGTACTACACGTTATACAATCAAGTTACGCTCTTCAAGCCCGCCAACTTGGAAACCTTTTGCAAATATATCTCTTCTCTTTTTGACAAATTAAGTGATGCGGTGCTAATGCAACCTTCTCCTTCCTTTTTTCGTGTGAAATGCCTCAAGTAATTCTCTCTCTTTTTGATCCTTAAAACTTCCTAGTATACAAGTGTCGTCGTACACTGGAGTGCAAGGACACCTTTTGCAATGGTCAGCTGAGTGACCCCCTGCTACGAAAGCCTGCACGGATGCTCGATGCTCCCTCAAATGGTCATTAAAACATCTACCAGTTTGGCTGACATACACCTGCCACAAGAGAGCGGGTTGTGGTAAACCACCTCCGCCTGGCAGCGTACGAAGCCCTTAGCATGCTGTTTCGCACACTTATGTGAAGTGCGTGCACTGTTCACTGCACGGCAAATTCACCCCAGTTTTTCTGAGCGGAGAACACTATGGGAAGGCCGCACTTTCCGGCCACTTTCTTCAAGTGGTGGGAGAGGTTGTGCAAATAAGGCACCATTAACAGCTTCCTTGACCATTCTTTATCGGCTCCCCTGCTCCCCACACCAGACCTTACTTCACCAAATAGGCTTTCAACAACAGAAGCGATTGTTTCACCAGGGAAACCCACCTGCTTGAGCCTCTTGGTTTGTACTGCGAGCTTTCTGATGGCTCGCATCGGTGATCCATTCAAGCGCGGATCTGATACTGTTCAATGCGATGTCTCTCTTAACAAGTTTTGAGTTCCAATAGTCCCATAGTCTCCTCCGCTCGGAAAAACTGGCACGAATGTGCTATGCTCTGAACAGTGCACGCACTTCACAAAAGAGTGCAAAACAGCATGTTAAGGGCTTCGTACGCTGCGAGACAGAGGTGGTTTAGCACATCCCGCTCTCCTGTGGCAGTTATGTCAGCCAAACTGGTAGATGCGTTAATGACCATTTGAGGGAGCATCGAGCATCCGTGCAGGCTTTTGTAGCGGGGGGGTCGCTTGGCTGACCATTGCAAAGGTGTATTTGCACTCCAGTGTACGACGACACTTGTATACTTGGAAGTTTTAAGGATCAAAGAGAGAGAGAATTGTTTGGGGCATTTCATATAAAAAAGAATGGAGAAAGTTGCATTAACATCGCGTCATTTAATTTATCAAAAAGAAAAGACATATATTTGCAAGAAAAGGTTTTCAATTTCGCGGGTTTGAATAGCGTAAATTGATGATGGGGTATAACGTGTAGTACAAATGTGTCTTTAATCTTGTGCAGATGAGAACGTTTGTAGTGCTGTATGACATGATGACTTTCTGTTATGATCGCGCTGACAATGTGCGCCATGGTGGTGTTTTGTCCAATGTTTCTGTGCAGGAACTGCTGCAGTAAACCTCAGTTGAAGCTCGGCGATTGTCCTCAGTGCACTCTTTCTATGTCCCGTCCTCACATGCACCGTTATAACATGTTCCATCAAATCCATACTGACAACATAGGCACAGTGTCACTATGACAACTGACGAAGCACTATTAGAAACGGCATCAGAAAATGCATTGCTACAAGATCGTGGCCCTGAACTTGTTAATGAAGAAAGTACCAATAACATACCAAACATTCGGCACAGCCCGTGGCATGGCCTAGCACGCAGGTCCACACAGAAACACAGAGTACAGGAAATAAGCAAGCTGACAACTCTGCATACACATGAACATGCATGTTTTGGAGGCCAGGTGTACAGCCTCCCCCATTTCTAGCTATATCGTGCGAGCGTCCACCACGCATCATTTTAGTGCCTTTAAGGGACAATAATCAGTGAGACCGGCAGAACTACTCAGGTGCACCAAGCACCCTCCTGTGCAAGAGTCGTCTAAGGTGATGTTTCCTTCAGGACGACGCACGACCATATTATAGTGTTCTCGTGCAATATAGTTAAAAAGCAGGAGGCGGTACCTTCTCATGCTCATTGCACTTTGTCAGGGGTCAGAGGAACACTCTGTCCGGATTACCAATGAGATCGTGGCGTAGAAAGAAGCAGAATTTACTACAAACACCATCATAACATGTTCCATCAAGCCAGCAACAAACTAGCCCATCCAAGTCTCATAATTATCAGTATGGGATAAACCAGCCAAACACGGATGCTAAAGCCACTATTCCACAACGGTATTTACTTTGCTGGCAGAAAGGTAGCTTCCAAGTAATTTATTAGCGTGACGTGTCCATGCTGCTTTTTAAATGTGTATTTTATGCTTGTACTACTTCTGTTGCTTCAATACTATTGTTAATCGAATAAGTAATGTCTTTTTGATTATAACACTTGTTTCAGTGGCCCGCTAATTGTGACAGTTTATTCTACCGCAGTAATGCATGTTCCCTTAGAATCATAGCCAAATTGCCTGAAACCAGTTACCTTTGAATGAGATTTGTTAGTATCTCCTATATTCTGAATGCTTACCCATTCTTATCTGTGTGAACATACGCAAAACTACTTTTGCCTTTGTGTGAACCTGTTGCATAAGTGAAAAGAAATTGTTGGCTTTTCTTTACTTTTTCAGGTGCCCTGCAAGCTCTCACCAAAGCAACACATTCCACTGGTTTTCTCTCAGAGTACCATTATAGAATTTCGAATAAACTATGCTTGTCAGATGTGCGACATGCCCCGTCTTAAAATCGGAGCGCTTCAGTAATAATGTTTGAATGGGTGTACATAAAAACACACGTAAAGTATATTATGTCTTTCTTTTACAAGTCCTCTTCACCCAACGTTTTTCCAACTTAAAATTACGCTTTGCTGTACATTTGTTTTATGCACAAACCATTACAGCAACACAACACTGCAGTAAAATGAGTACAGATGATAAAGCATGCAGTACACCTGCAAGAATTACATTTGCATACTTGTAGTACATATGAAAATGAGCTACCGATCTTTTTCAGGTTGCATACTCTTGTAGGTTATACATGTCAAGCGCACTCATAGGTCACACAAAACTCGTTCAAGGCTGATCTCAAATCCATAAGTGCACCAAATAGATTTAAAGAGTGACTTATGTTAAGTGACATCGGACCAGTCTAAAGAAACCTGGCTCAAATAGGGAAATAAATAGGTTCGAACAGGGTCAAACGGGAGCGGACTAAACGGGGACAAACAGGTCTGGGCTAAATGGGTTCAAACGGGGACAAACAGGTCTGGGCTAAATGGGTTCAAACGGGGACAAACAGGTCTGGGCTAAATGGGTTCAAACGGGGACAAACAGGTCTGGGCTAAATGGGTTCAAACGGGGTCCCGTTCCATAATCCTATTTGATGAAACCCGTTTGAAATCAAATAGGATTTTTTAGTAGGGCAGGCCTCTTTCAATGCACTGAAAAGCACTTGCCATCATTAAGGCTGCAGCTGCACATTCTGAAACAGTTCTGATGCTACACTCAACAAGATCAATTAAACGGGTTGAGACACCAAATCTGAGGCTTGCACATTCTTTGTTATAAAGGTTTCTTATTGCTCCAGGAAGCATGATGCACGCTATAAGATTCGTATATTCTCGGTAAATAATTTAATATTGTATTATTTGTGAGAGCAATTTTCAGTTTTGGTTTCTGGACGCCGAGTCAGAGAGTGACGTTACTGTCTAGGAAGTTTGGTCACGTGGTCCCACAAAGCTATGATGCACGCACTGCTGCATTGTCTGCTCTCGCACACAAGTTCTGCACCAGCGCAGGCAAACAAAACCACACTGACAGTTGTCAGGGCTAGCTGCATCTCCGATTCCAAATGTTTGCGTCCGATGCAGCTCACGGCACTTTAGACTCGAGGCTCTGAGGCTTGCCCGGTGCTGTGGGTCACCGCTCATTGTACGTCACTCTAATGTGGTATGACGTCACTAAATGTTTTGTTACGCATCGAGCACAGTGACGTCGGTGTCAATCGTGCTAGCGATGGGTCTCGATCGCGAGAACAAGCATTTAGGCGCTCTTTGGAACCGAATTAAAATATATTTTAAACGTTTGCTGTGTCCAACACTTGTTGAGTGCCTCTGCATACAGAGGTAGCCTACAGCAGGCTTTTTATAGCCTCGAAATTTGGTGTCTCACCCCTTTAAGCACCACATTATGACCTCCAAAGCCATGTTTTTGCCCTTATCATACAATTACATGCCGTTATTACAGTTGTATAAGACCTGGTGCCTTAAAATCAGGGCACCAGGAGGAACTCGGTATAAGCAAACATTCATGGAAGTGGAACTGAAGCTGCAGTACAGTAAATGTACCAACATACAAGTCTGCAATTTTGGCCGAGGTCTAAAATGTGGTCCAAAGTGGACAGTACCAGCATATCAGCCATGGTGTCTGTGTCCACCTCACAAGAGCAGGTATAGTGCCCCACCAACCACATTATGCACCATGTACACCCTGACAGACCAAGACCAGGCAGAGGGGAGACTAGTGGGATGTAGTGACCAGGCATTCCGCACAAACAACATGAAAGCCCTGAAGATGCACGCAGCTTGCATTGAATGGGAGGTGTGCTGTGTATGCACATTTTTCAGTGCCTCAACCTGATCATATCTGCAACATTGATGTGTAACCAAACTTTGAAGAGAGAGGTGTATGTGTGCACGTGCATGTGTGAAAGAGAGGATACTCATGTGACCTTTCTTTCCTACATGCTTGTCCAATGGATGTGAAAGAGAGACCACTCATGGACATTCCCATGGAGCCTGGCAGCAGCTAAAATCTCAGCCTTGTTACAAAATTGTTTGCACAAAGACAAAGACACACCAACAAGCATAACCTCAGCAATCACTATCTGCAACTATGCACTGCGCTGTACCACACTGCAACAGGACAGCAGTGTAGGGGCATTTTTTTAGCACAGCTTTCACATCTGTACACAACATGTTATAGTGAGGATGGTACAGTGAACCACACATGAGTCAAATTTAGCTAAAAATATAAGTCTTCATACGCAAGATGCACTCTAGTCACTATTCATTAGGTGTTGTTTTACCACTGGCATAAGCAAAGATTAGTGATGTCCGTTGACACAGTACATTGTAAAATATAATTGAAAATAATCTTACCAAGTTGCCCTTGCTCAGCTTTCCCGATATCACTCTGGGAAATGAGCTCCGTGACGTCTTCAATTTGGTGACAAGGCCCTCAAGGGAGTCTGACAATGATTAAAACAGAACTCAAATGAAAGAATGCAGAATACAAGAGCATGGCGGGCCGTGTGTTCAGACCCCTACTCTAGGCACAAATCGCCCGCGGCGGCAACGGATCGGCTTACCCGCGAGTGCAGTGACGTTGGCCGGGTAGAAGCTTTCACCTCCTCCATCCTCGTCCGCCCAATACGCCATCACAACATTGTCTTTCTTGAAGTCATCTGGACTTCGTGGACGGAAATCTCTGACGAGTTCCACAGCCAGCACTGCCCGCTCCTTTTCTGCAGTGTACTGTACGCACGCGAACATTCCTTCGTACTTGCCACAGATCGTCGTGCAGGGGCAGAAGCTTCGAGGCCGACGAGGCACGCGAGTTCACAACGAACGACCAACTTTCGGCAAAAACCACGGACACAACGGATAAAAGATATAATAGAACGCAGCGACCACCGAAATGCTACCACGCTTGGATGGTCACAAAGGCCACGGCCACCCGTAGTGGAAAGGAGGATAATAACTTTAGGTGGCGCTGTAAAGGACCAGTTTTTTTTTTTTTTTTTTTTGGTGCGCGTGTGTGTGTGTGCGTGTGGTAGTGCGCGCGTGTGCGTACCCGCCGCAATTTCTGTTTTGTTTAGGTTAATGGGTCTTATTCTTGCGCTACGCCACGACCGACGTGCACATTGTAAATGAGCTGTGGTTCTTGCAGGAGCACAAAGGAACGAAAAATGCGTTTGTATACGCTGTGCTATGCAAATAAAAATAATCTAATTCTGTTAATATATAGCATTATATTCTTTTAGAAAAGGCTTAAACAAATCCTTTAAATTCTTCTTTCTGGGGTTTTACGTGTCAAAACCAGTTCTGATTATGAGGCACGTCAATTCCATTAAACCAGATCTAAGAAGAATGCATGCCTTTCAGTGCTCGATATAATCGCTAACGCACACAGCTTTCTCTCGATCGAATTCTCAGATCTAAGGTGAGGGTTTACCCCTTGTACATTATGTACGTTGCACATTGCCTTCAACCGTTATCAAAATTAAATCAGAAACGATTAAATAAAATATTCATCCCGCATACTAATTGTCATATATGCCTGCGGAACTGTATGAACATGAAGTATTCGATCGTATTCTTCCCATCAGCGTTCGACAAAATGAACAATAATTTCATCGAGAGCGACGTGTCGCTTATATCATCATCATCATCATCATCAGCCTATATTTATGTCCACTGCAGGACGAAGGCCTCTCCCTGCGATCTCCAATTACCCCTGTCTTGCGCTAGCGTATTCCAACTTGCGCCTGCGAATTTTCTAACCTCATCATCCCACCTGACTTTCTGCCGTCCTCGACTGCGCTTCCCTTCTCTTGGTATCCATTCTGTAACCCTAATGGTCCACCGGTTATCCATCCTACGCATTACATGGCCTGCCCAGCTCCATTTCTTCCGCGAATAATGAATACCTCCTTCAGGAAGCGCAGCAACAGGAAGTGGACCTGGAAAAGCCCTAATGGAGAAAGAAGGAATGAAATAGATTTCATACTCTCTGCCGATCCAAGCATAGTGCAGGATGTAGAAGTGTTAGGTAAGGTGAAGTGCAGTGACCATAGGTTAGTGAGGTCTAGGATTTCTCTCAATTTTAAGAGAGAGAGAGTGAAATTAGTGAAGAGGAAACAGGCCAACCTAGAGGCAGTAAGGGTAAAAGCAGACCAATTCAGGCTGGTGCTCGCAAACAAATATGCAGCTTTAGAACAGGAAGATGAAGATAACATAGAGCTAATGAATGAAACCGTAACTAGGCTGATCTCAGAAGCAGCAATTGAAGTGGGAGGTAAGGCACCAAAGCAACCTGTAGGGAAGCTCTCCCAAGAAACAAAGCACCTAATAAAGAAACGACAAAACATGAAAGTGTCCAACTCAAGAGATCAGATAGAATTCGCTGAACTGTCAAAACTGATCGCTTATATACACATGACAAAAAAGCACCCCTAAAAGCATCAAGGATGCTGCGTCCAAGCCACGCATAAAGTTGCCCCGTACCACACGATTGTCAGTGTAGGCGAAGCGTTATTTTACCGCAACAAGCATGTTTGTCGATATGGAGAAGCGGGAGTACATGGAGAAGGTGCTCTCAGAAATAAAGCGTGTATATATATATATATATATATATATATATATATCACGCCAGATGACCTGTTTAGTGTCTTTTGTAATATTTTCGAACTTTTCAGTAACATTGTTCGACTGTAGGCCTAGTTAGGCCTAGCTGAAGTGATTGGGGCCACTTCATGGCAAAGGTCGCGCTTATTATTATTATTTGGTTTCTGCACATATTACACAAGGACACGAAGGAAATAGGGAGGGAGCAAGCTGACAACTGCCACCGAGAGGGGCACAACGCCTGCCTACTCTTTGAGGAGGAGGGAATAGAGTAAATGAAAACATGAGGAAAGAAAAGAGGAAATGAAGAAATGACGGAGACACAGACAGAACAAAACAAAATACAAATAATGTCTATAAACGGGTAGCCAAGTCAGTGTCCTTAAGAAAATTTAGCAGGGCTCTATGGGCCTGGTCACGTCGGGAAGCGCACCCTCTTGGAAAGAGGCAATCGTCAAGGGTCGCGCATTGCAGTCCAATAAGTCCATATTCCTTAATTAGCAATGCGCGCTGCGCAACGAATGCGGGACACTCTAAAACGAGATGTTCAAGTGTCTCACAGGAGCCACAAAACGTACACAACGGGCTGTCCACACGTCCTTGTCGGTATAGGCGTTCGCGCACCAACACAGACCCAACCCTTAACTTATATAGCAGTGCTCTAGCACGACGGGGCAAGCCTCGACCACGAACACGGGGAGGGAACGATCTGTCTGCAACACGCCGGTCTGGGTGCTGCTTTAGGAGGTGTCGGTGTATCAGAAGACGAGCGTTTTCAAGCATGCAGGAAATGTCAGGGCAGTCACATTCGTGGTGGGCACAACTTGAAGCAAGGCGATCAGCCTCTTCATTTCCAGAGATGCCCACGTGCCAGGGTATCCACTGGGCAATGAGGGACACTCCACAGGAAGTAATTTTGCTGGAAGTTTCTTGAATACTGCATAAATGTGGGGTATTGGCATCTTGTCTCAGTCTGCTGAGGGCAGCACGGGAGTCTGTAAGGATGACGACCTTCAATGCTTTTAACTCTTCGTGTACGTACTTTAGAGCAACATCAATCGCGGCCAGTTCTGCAGTTGTTGGTGAGGTTGGATATAGTATTTTAAACACCCGTCTGATGCCAGTCGAAGGGCAGAAGAAAGCTGCAGAAGCGCCTTGGGCGTCGCTGTGTACAGATGCGTTCGTGAATAATTTAATATAACCTCCAAGTTTTTCAAATAGGTGGGACTGGGCCAAATGAAATAGTACCGAAACAGGCTGGCTAGACTTTTTGTGCATTTCGGGAATTGACAGATAAATGGGGAAGGAACATTTGCTGCGCTTCTTCGCAGTTGTGAATGAAGTAGTGTCTCCTGAACTGGGAGTAATGTCCACAAACAATGTCGCCATTTTTCCCATCCGAGAGAACGGGCGCTGAATCAGCCGATTTATCAGTGATTGGCCGTCTGATGCTCGGTGCAATCGCTCGATATGGTGTAGTGCTCTCTGGTCTGCTTGCAAGCTCAGGGGCAACTGGTGCGCTTCTATGAGTAGTGGAACAGATTGCGCCTCACGAGGTAAGCCAAGCATGTCTCGGAGGGCAACACGATGGTCCCGTTCCAATTGCGACATCACATTTGGTGGCACGTTCAAGACTGGCAAGGCATACATCACGCCAGAAAGGACAGATGATTTTTATACCTGAAGTGCTGTCGTCTGGTTGCAGCCAGCGCCCCTAGCAGTCAAGGCGGCCACATACTTGAGCAGCGACCGAGATTTGCACCGCACAGAGGTAATGGCAGGGCGCCAAGAGAGGCGATCATTGATAATTACGCCCAGGTAGCGGTGGTGTTGTACCCATTGTACTAGTATCTCTCCGAGGTACAGCTGGCTCATGCTTCGACGAGCCCGTTGCCTTGGATGATACGCAATTGCGGCTGACTTAGCTGGTGAAATCTGTAGACCAACTTCCTCCAAGTACTCTGAAGTTGCATTCAGAGCTCTCTGCAAAATTCCGCGATGACGTGGACCGTGGCGTGAAGGACCGCTGATCCGCAGTACAATGTCATCAGCATAGATTGCTATGCATACTGGAAAGTCAGCTTCCTGAGGCAATCCGCTTGGAAGTCCAGCAAGTACGCTGTTGAAGAGAAGCGGCGACAAGACGCTGCCTTGCGGTACACCACACTTAACAGGGCGAGAATCGCTTGTTGCTCCTCCAACACGCACTTTCATGTGGCGCTCAGATAGAAGGTTATGCATGAAATGAAGCAGTCGACCCGTAATTTCCGCATTCATAAGGGCGATAATATTCGCCTTATGGGGAACCGAATCGAAAGCTTCCTGTATGTCCAGGAAGAGCATGTATGCAGAGTGCTTGCTTTCTCGAGCAGACTCTACAGATGATACCAGGTCTGCTATACTATCAAGGGCTGAACGGTGACGACGAAAGCCGCTCATGACATCAGGAAAGAAATTCAGCTCCTCTACCCTGCCATCTAGACGAAATAGTACCATTCGTTCCATCAGCTTCATAACATTTGAAGTTAGCGATATTGGCGGCCGGTAAGACTTCAGGTGTTTTGCAGGGCGACCGGGCTTTATACTGGTATCAGCACAAATGATTTCCAATCATTGGGGATCAGAGCCGTTCGCCACACTTCGTTATATGCGTCCAAGACATCTTGATGAAAGGCCTCATCGATGTTTCGTAACGCCTAGTACGTAACACCGTCTTCACCAGGGGCCGTGCGACGTTTGGAGAGGCTGAGCGCGTGATGCAGCTCCTCGAGAGTAAAGTCTGCTTAATCCATCTGGCAGGCTGGACCATAGCATAACGTTGTGATGTTCTGACTTGCGAGAGGATTATGGTCATTGTTTGCGCTGTCACTTGACATAGGAAGTACGAAGTGGTCGGCAAATGCGTCCGCAAGAATTTTCGGAGTCCGACCAGTAGTTATGCACAAAGCAGCAGTTGGATTCTTGCAGATCTCAGGAGTGCGGAGAGCCTTCAGTATTCGCCAAACACTTCCAAAACCATTTGCCGTATGCAGCGAACTACACAGTGCTGCCCAGCTCTTTCGACGAAGTTGTTTATTGTGCACCCGTATGGCTGCGTCTAGGCGGTTATATACCGTCCAATCGGAGCTTCTTTTAGAGCGCTGCGCTCTCCTGTAAGCGCGGCGTCGACAGGCGCGTAGCCTCAAGAGCTTTAGATCAGGGTTCGGTTTATCTATTCCCCGCCGTCGTCTTACTGTAGCTTGTTGAAGACACTCGCTCACCAGTTTAAACAACTTGTCGTGTGACGGGGTCTCTGGAATCAGCTGGCGGAACTTGTTCCAGTTTGTCACTGTGTAGGTGGAAGTCTGGCGGCTAGGAGTATGTTCTGGAATCAACCAAATTGGTAGGTGATCTGAGCCCCATGGGTCAGATTCACATGACCAGGCCAGATACACATCTCTTGTTGATATCGCAAGGTCGATGGTGGACTGTTCCTTCCCTCTGCCCACAAATGTAGGTGAGCCGTCATTGAGTGTTTGTAGATCCTGTCGAACAATAAGCTCGTTGATCTCTATTCCACGCTGGTCTTGTGGACGAGAACACCAGCGAGGATGGTGAGCATTGAAGTCTCCGCACAGCACAAATGATGGGCCACACCGAGTGACTAAGAATTCCAATAAGGTGATGTCTGAAGATCGTATCGGTCGATAATATATGCTTGCCACAGTCGTCGTGGTATCTCTGAGACTCACAGTAACAGCTGTACATTCAAATTTGGCATCGCAGGTATTGTTTGTGTCAATAACTGTGAAATGTAGGTCAGCTCGGACGTATAACGATGCTTTTGAAGTATTTCGCGGATGCGTGGCGTCCGTGCACTGGAAAGACCCGCATGCCGGCGCTGTGCATCGAACGTTACTGTGGATGCCTACGTAACCTGGAAGTCTAAATTCTTCGTTTCTTACATTATCTTCTTGAAGCGCTATAACATCTTGCGGGGTGTTCATTGCGAGGAGCCGAAGGACTAGATCGGCATGCCGCGGTCGTAAGGACATGACATTTCATTGCAGCACAGAGGGACGGGGCTTTCCACGAGCATTCATGTTGTTTCTAGTGAAGGCCGTCGAGCACAGGAACAAGAGCCTCTCGAAGTTGCTCTGCGGCTAATGCTGCTGGTGTCTGACGACCGGCAATCAGAGATCTAACGATGTTGACAAGCATCTTCAGCAGGTTGATAAGTTTTTCGTCATCGTTGACCGAGACTGCTGTAGGCGCCCTATTTACAGAGTGTTCTACTGTAGACGACGCCTTGGATGGAGTTGGTTCCGAAGCTTTCGGAGGCGTAATCTTGGCAGATACGGGTTCGGACGCTTTCGATGGAAGCGCCGGCCACGATATCGCAGAGAGACAGAAATTACGTTTCCCACTTTCCTGCCGACGCGTGGTGTCCTTGGTATTCTTCGTACGTGCGGGTACATCTTCAGTTTTGCCATTTGTAGCCGCTGGACGGGCACTGCGGCTACTCAGCTTCTCTCCTGATGCCTTCTTCATAGCTTTCTCTTTCACAACCTTTTGTTTTTTTTTCAGTGTGGGACATTCTTTGTCTGTTTTCAAGTGTTCACCATTACAGTTCCGGCACCGAGATGTCGGACGGTCGCAAGAATTTGCGTCGTGATTTTGACTACATCTGTCACAAACCACAGCACTTGAGCAGAAACCCTGCACATGACCAAGTTTTAAACATTTGCGGCACTGTAAGGGTCTCGGTACGAAGGGCCGAACTGGGTATCGCACTAGTCCAGCCTTTATATGACTAGGCAGTTTTGCACAGTCTAAAAGAATCTTAACACACTTTGACGAGCCGAGCCGTCGAGTGGTGATGATTTTGCATGGTGACGTGCAAACGATCATACTTTTTAAGACGTCATCTTGAAGTTCTAGGTCAACATCAGATATGACGCCAGCTGTTACATCCGCGCCCTGTGGTATGTAAGCCCGCGTGTTAACACCACAGAGTTGAGATAGGCCAAGTAGAGTTTGCACCGTCTTCTCATCTGTTGTGTCCACGGCAATAATATTTTTCCTTGGGTTCACTCGAACCTCTTGAATAAGACCCGGTGCCAGTATGAAGAAAAAATCATGCAGTTTCTGTTTCGAGATGGCATTCAGGCTTACCATCACGTCGGCCGGTACGAAGGCTACTGTCGTAGTCACGATGCTGCTGTATATGATGGTCGCTTCGCTTGATGACGATCGCGAAGACTTCCGTCTTGAACGCCGATGCTTAGCAGGTATGAAGGCATCCGAGTCGTCCGACCTAGCATCAGACTCGAAATTGGCAGTTTCTGCTTCCACTAAAGAGCTGAGGCGCTTCCTATCGACGGGAGGTCTGTCCCTGCCGCTAGACGGGTCCACCACCATCTCCTCTATAGCAGGCTTCGCAGGGAGGGCCTCCCAACAAAGCAGCAGTCTTGAAGGCCCGTACAAACAGCGCTGGATGTTGCTGATGCACGATTAAACACAAAAAATAGAAAAACTTCAGCATCAAAACGAACCACCAGCCGAACGCACGAACGTCTTCGTCTTCGTCCGAGGTCGCGCTCCACAAAGCTCATAATACAACCGCGGAACATTCCTTCGTTATATATACAGGCCATTTCGTTGTAGAGGTTGTAGACTGTATCTACAACATAATAATTGCACGGACGTACATTAACTAGTACATTAACTAGCTGTTATGTTGGCTTTAGCTTGCAGCTGCAAGCTACAGCCTCAGTTAACCCCTGGCGTATATATATTGTAGTGTGAGAAACTACCTGTGTAGCGCCTGCACAGAACACCATCACTTAATTCAGTATTTCTCTAGGGGTTCAGAGAACCTTTTGATCTTTTCTTCTACACAAATGATATCAGCAGTTTATAACAGACTTTAAAGCTCCCCTGCGTGTTTGGCAGAATGTATATGTCGATATACTGCATGCTACCATTCAACTTGGTCAGGACGAATAGGCGGGATATAGTTGGTTGGACATTCTTGATTGGTTGGTTGATTGATTGATTCTGGGGTTTTACGTGCTAAGACCAGTTTTATGAGGCACGCCGTAGTGGAGGGCTCCGTTTAATTTTGACCACCTGGGGTTCTTTAACGTGCACTACAACGCAAGCACACGGGCGTTTTTGCATTTCGCCTACATCGAAATGCGACCGCCGCGGCCCGGATTCGCGGCTGCCGCATTGAAGGGCAGCGCATTTAATAAGACTGTATAGAACATTAAAACACCCACACACACAGCGCCCGTGTGTCTGTGTGTTTTAATGTACGTCTATATATATGGATCATTAAGTACGCTGCCCTTCAATCAAGCATGTTACTATTATCTTCTGCGCGCATCACGCTACCCATCCTTCTGACGTACGTTATAATTCAAGTGCATGTAGGTGTGCGCGCGAGAAGTCATGATTTTAGTTGTTTGTGCTCACAATCAAATGTATACACTGGTCATGCAACTCGAACTTTAGAGTAGATGTAACTGCAGTTATTATTACTAATATTACTATAGTAATAAATACTATATATATATATATATATATGTATATGCTATCATGCATCACGCATTCATTTCCGTGTTTACTGAGGCCATATTTGTTCTTTGTATCCGACGGTTTATGCACGATAACCAGAAGAGACGACGACGTTGCAAGTCGTAAACGATAGTTTGTGATTACTAGCAAAGACCGAAAATTCAGGTTTCACTGTACCCTGAATTTTCTAGTGCACTATAATCAGGATGAGACGTGCAGCCGCTGTATAATGATGTTATGTATCGAGAGATATGAGACTTCTCCCTTGGAAAACACAAGCATTAAAAAAGAATATTAAGCTTTAGAAGCTTGCTAATAAAGCAGGCAGTGTCTATGGCAGGGTGCAAGTCGGAAAAAAAATACAGACCATCAAAAATAAAAAAAAGAAACACCGCCACATTCCATCACGTTCTGCGTGCTATCCTAAACCAGAGATCAGTGTGATGATGTTGTCGTCACATATCGTGCGATGAGATCATTGAGTAGCCGATATTCAGTTACGATCAACAGATGATCAAAGCAGTGCAGTATGGCGGAACAGCACGTATTAAGCGTGCGTGTATTGTACGGAATGAGGTGCGTAAAAATGAGCTTCTCGATTGCTGCGTAATTCGACCTAGAGCCGCTTCTTGAGGATAGTGCGGATGATCATCCTGCATGGGGCTTGCGCAACCCTATAGGATTAATCCGATGGGTTAAGCTGGACGCCATGCGCTGTGCTTGGCGCATTCAGTGACAGCCAGTTGGTTCTTTGTTCTATGGTGACAGGTGCGACCACGACCGGCGACTGACTTTTGCACAAACAAGCTCAAGCGCCGTCCAATTGAGGGTTATTCAGCCTTCGATTTATGGTTAGTTGCTTGTTCAGTCTTCAATTAATGGTTAGTTGCTTGATGTATCGCAGCTGTGTGGCACATATTACGTGTGTTTTTTCGCTTTTCCATTGAGGCGATGGCGGACACTCCGCCGAAGAAGCCGCGCAAGGAGTACTTGCACCATAGCAAGGAACTCGGCGTGCCCAAAACTACGTTTTGTAGACGCTGGAAAGCAGGCGAGGAGAGCGTGGGTTGTTTCAGCGCACCGAGCAGCGCAAAGCCGTCTACGTGCGTGGATGACTTACCTCCTTCCTGCGCAAGTGACCGTGTGTCCCGCGATCCCTCGCCCGTCTGGTCTGAAGAAAGCTATATGTTTCGCGAAGAAGCAGAAGACTTTGACCACGCCGTATCTGTTGAAGATGGATCGCCGCCGCACCTCATCGAAGAGGAAATATTGGCTAATACATTCGCTGCATTCAGCTCAGAAAAGCTGCCACACCTTGGTACGTCCAAGGCAGGAGCTGCTGCTATGGCCATGTCATTTGCATTTACACACGGCTTGACGTGGACAGCGTTGGGCGATCCGGCTGCACTTGTGAACAGCATCACGGGAGCTGACGTGTTGCCGCGCAGCAAGTACGCACTTAGAAAGCTGTGGTCCACAAAGAAAAGTGACTTAGTTAATTATTGGTACCTGTGTGATGTTTGTCAGGCTGTGCTGACTGTGGAAAGCGGCGATGCACTATGCACTGTCTGTGGCACCAAAGAAAATGTGTCCATTGTGCATTCAAGAGGGTCATTTTTTGTGGCTTTGGACACAAAAAGTCAGCTTGGCCTTCTCATTGACAGGACAAAGGAAAGCCTAGAGGAAGGGTTGTTGAGGAGAAGTCAGCGATGTGATGCAGTCACTGACATAACAAGTGCTGCTTGCTTTCGTGACCTTAGCACAGCTGAAAACTTGAGCTATGATGACTCGACTATGACCATCAACACAGATGGAAGTTCAGTCTTCAAGTCCTCCAAGACATCAGTGTGGCCTTTACAAATTGTATTGAATGAGCTAGCACCTGCCACACGACTCCAAATCCTGTTGTGACAGCATTGTGGTTTGGGAGCACCCATCCAAATATGCAGACGTTCCTAGCAAAGTCTGTTGAGCAGGTAAGAAGTATGAAGCCGATAACATGGAAGACTGCATCATCTGTGCACCAGTCTAGAGTAGTTGTGCTGTGCTGTGGATGCACCAGCACGTGCTGCTGTTTGGAACATTCTTCAGTTCAGCGGTCTGCATGGCTGCCCTCGGTGCCTTACGATGGCAACGCATAGAGAAGGTAAGAAATGCATTGATATCTTCAAACTGTTTTTATGACTGTAGTACTAATGTGCTTATTATGTTTGAGCAGGGTATATTGTATGCAGGCAAAAGTCTTTTCATTTTAAAATTTTCTCTCTAGAATACTGAATATTGAAGCAGAAGATAGAGCTGCACACAAGGATGCTCACTGTAATGACAGATAGTACAACTCATGTGACCCGAGCATGCTTTATGTGGCATCTTGAGAATATTTATGCACGTAATTGAGTCCAAAAATATTCACTGGAAAGTATATTATTTGCAAAGAGCGGGCTTAACTTGACTGTGGATGAAGTGTTAAAGACAAGCTGCATGCTTCTTAAAAAGAGTTTTCTATGGCATGTGTTACTTTAAATGATAACCTCTGAGAGGAAAATTCGCAAAGTAAGCATAAGAAAGTAAGCTTACCTCGACAAAACTCATTTCTATCGAGCTCACGGTAATGTTCTTATGAGGCTCATCTGCTCATTTTGCGCACATCATTCAACGAGGACAAGCATTTGTCATGTCTGCGGATGACTATCCTTGTGTTACCACATTTTGCATGATGGAATATGCAAAATGTGGTAATGTAAAATATGTGCTAAGCACATTTTGCAGTTTGCCCATGCAAGTAACACGCTCAAAACAATGTAATTTTTATTACAGAAAGAAAACAGTACAGTTGTCTTCTTTTTTCTACGGTTAAAATTTGATTGTTATGAGCTTGTTACCGATGATGGTCTTTTGTTATGGTAGAATTAGGTACTCCGAAGTCTGTGAGTATTATTTTATTTCAAGGAAACAAGTGGTAAGATGTCATGCTACTGCTTTTGGCCAGAGACAACCTACGAATTTAGAACCGAATACACTGCCTCTTCAACTCCAAGAGAATATGTACACATGTGCCAGACAAGTATGTCTGCTCATTTTCATGATGTCACAGTTAAGAATTTTTGGTATGGCGTTGTGCTCTTATGAACACAGGGTTCCCAACCGTCCCAAATTTAATGAAACAGTCCCTACTTTTGAGTATATGTCCAGAGTTGTGACTTGACCTAGTTGGGATGGCCAAATGTCCCAACCTTGTGTCTTTCTCCTTAAACACAATCAACCAAATTTTCTTTTTATCATGGCTTGAGCGCAGTCACGGATTTGTCTCTTCTGTGTTCTGTAGCATTGTCATGAGTATAAAGATGATTTAGTTTTTGTTGTGGTTTTTCTTCTGTTGTATGGTTTCACCATTCACAGTAGTCTATCTGTATTGGTGGCTGTGTTAGTCAGGCAACTACTGCACCTTGCTAAATCGCGACATGATAGGACAAAAAATTATAATTAGAAACTTTGTTGCATGTACAAAATGGCGGCTGCTATCATTGAAAGGGTCAGTCGACGATAGACCCCCTCCCTCTCCAATCGAACTTCGTCTACTCATCAAGAGTTGGCGACCCTATATGAGCAAGTCTACAACAAACAAATACAGACAGCTGCAGAGAGTCTTTGTGATCACGTTTGTGTTCAGATACCTGCATTAAGCTTGGATAAGTCTTACATGCGGCAGTTTCACGTAGCCATTAAAAGCAAACTGCATTATGTTACTACTGAGAACGATTGCACTCTGGTGCTTCTTGAAGTACTGTCACTGTATTGGTGGCGAGCAGACCAGCAAGCTTAGTAAAGACTCGCATTCAGGTCTCACTTGGTTGGAATTACCGTCATAGTTGCCATAGTTATCAATGTTAACCTGGTAGAAAACAAGAAAATGTCGGAGGGTGAAGATAACCTACAGCAGCAGGCTCATAAAAATTGAAAAGTTTAAAAGCAACGAAGTCATTTTATTTAACATTTTGATACAAATGTATACAGTTGCACGGTTTAAAAAATAACGAGTTATCATTCCCTACTGTTAAGTCACAATCACTTAAATTAGTAGTAATATCCTGCGCTCTCTCACTTCTCAGGATTCTAATCTGCAGCACAGCAATTTTTACCATAAACTGTGTGCGTGTACATACATTTTCCTTTAAATTTGTAGCTTTGCATCAGATAATAACGTGGAAGTGCAAGGTATATTTGCACTAATTGAAAAGTGGTGTGTGTCTCTGCAATTACATTTTGGGTTGTGGATGTATATAGTCCACAGGCACAGTGTGAGTTTGTGGACAAAACTTCCCATGAATGCTTTGGTTGTCCCCAAATATACTTTATGTAGTACAGTGCCTTTGTAAAAGTGTACAAGCAAGTTTCACATTTAATTAGTTTCAGGTGGCATGCGCTACATTGGCCAGCCAGCTGAGAAAGGGACACACAGCCAAGTAATCAGAGACATGCATATCGCATGCATCACAGAAAATACAGTGAATGGTTTCAAGGGCCCGTCGGCTTTAATGAGCCTTAAAGGTAAGCATGCAGAGGCATTTATTTCTGCCTTTATTGGTGCTGTCTTAAACAATCAGCTTCAACAGTCTTAAGGTGAAAAAGAAACTAGTTTATTAAACCTTAAATGGCTCGTAAACAACCTCTAAAATTTTTTACGCATTTCAAACATATATGCTTGTCGCGTAGAGAATGCTGTGACCATAATCTCTGGCGAATGCAGCAGCCTTAAGTGCCGCGGGAAATGCCGCAAATTCAAAAAACAATCACGTGCTTCTCTCCTGGCCTATCCGGTGCTTCCTCCGTGCATCGCCGCATCACTCATGAAGAGGGTGCTCCAGGTGACGTCACTAGGGGTAAAAGCTCTCGACTGGTCAGTCGTTGAGGAAGGACAGCGCCAACTTGACAAGAGCCGACTGTGTGTTCCGAGAATGGAGGGATGCTCACTCATTGTGCACAACTGAACCTTTTATGAAGCTTCCTTTCAGTCAGGATGGCGATTAGGGGCGGACAGTGGAGGAACCGTTCTTCTGGCCTGCAGTTCCGAGATATAGCTTTCACTGTACTGCTGCGTAAAGTTGGCGAGCGTATGTGATAAGTGGGAGAGAGTGCAAGTGGGGAGAGTAGCGAAGAAGAACAAGAAACGGGAAGTCGCGCTTTCACTGTTCAAACGCCTGTAACTTTGCTATTACTGCACAATTTCAAAATATTACAGCCATATGTTCATAGTTCAGCAACACTGGAGATGAATTGCAACAAATGATTGAAGACCTTAACCGAGCAAGTGTAAGAGTGGCGTTGAAGACTAATATGCTGAAGATAAAAGTTAATATTCAGTAGCCTGACAAGGAAACAAGAATTCATGATCGCCAGTCAGCCTCTACAGTGTGTACAAGAGTATGTTTACCTAGGTCAGTTACTCACAAGGGGCCCTGACCATAAGAAGGAAACTTCAAGAAGAATCAAAATGGGTTAGAGTGCATACAGCAGGCATTACCAAATCCTAACTGGGAGCTTACCACTGTCGTTGAAATGTACAATCATTGCATTGTACGAGTGCTAACATATAGGGCAGAAACTTGGTGGTTAGCAAAGAAGCTTGAGAACAAGGTAAGGACTGCACAAAGAGCGATGGAACTAAAAATGTTAGGCGTAATGTTAACAAGACAGGAAGAGAGCGGTGTGGATCAGAGTAAATGGGGATAGCGGATATTATAGTTGACCTTAAGAGGGAAAAATGGAGCTGGACAAGCCATGTAATGTGTAGGATGGATAACCGGTGGGCTATTAGAGTTACAGAATGGATACCAAGAGAAGGGAAGTGCAGTCGAGGATAGCAGAAAACTGGGTGGGGTGATGAAGTTAGCCAATCTGCAGACGCAAGTTGGAATCAGCTAATGAAAGACAGGGGTAATTGGAGATCGCAGTGAGAGGCTTTCGTCCTGCAGTGGGCAAAAATTCGCTGCTCATGATGATGTTCATAGTGGACTAGTACACATCAGCCTTTATGTAACCTAATTTTCGACCTCAGGGTTGTTTAGGGGCCCTTTAAGCAGGTAGCTCTTCCCTGCTCCATATCTATCTTAGCGAAGCTGTCAGGGAGGTAGCACTGTGTATGCAGCCTAACACCTGATGTCAGCCTGAGGCCGGTGGTGCAGGTCACCTGGCTTCTGGTAGGAGCATCATTGTCAGGTGACTTCGATCAGTAAATGTATGTGTTTTGAATGTTATTTTTCAGGTTTCGACCTCGTCAAGGGAGTCAGCGTGGAATATATGCACTGTGTTCTGCTAGGAGTCACGAGGCAGATAACTGAGGTCTTGTTCAGTACAACTAACTGTTCCGAACGGTATTATGTTGGTATGTATATTTCAAATTTTGTTTCATGCTTTCTATACTTGCAGTAATCAAGCAAGGCTTTGATTATAGCAAACACTTACAGAGGGAGCTTCTGTGAGGCATGGACTTTGATGCAAAACATGTTAAATAATAAACAAAGCAAAGCAGAGTGCAGCAGGTTTAATAAAGCAACTATATAAAGCAGATACACGAATTATGAACAAAGCAGCAACCAGATTGAGCAGTTTATCAAGACAGGCAGAAAAGAAATCAGTACAATGAGAGAAAAGTGAAGGAAAAATTTATTTATGAAAGAGAGCATCATCGGTAAACAAATGTCTTCTGTGGCATTCTTAAGGGATAATATAGCATGGAATGATTAACGATGATGAGCAATGACTTCTGCCGTAATATAGCTTGTGCTTTTACATATTACGATTCTTAATAATGAAATACGTAACTGCCGTGTACAAATTCGTTGTTATCCAGTAGTGGAAGGATCTTTGAACCATTAATGGTCATGTTCAAGTGTACACAGATTATACACGTACTCATTTCAGTGACTTTGCTGTATGTGCTTTTCGTCTATATCTGTTCATCTTGCTTGAATGGCTTCTGATGTCACTTACGTGGGTATATTAATTACTTCTTGCATAGCACCATCTGCAACACTTGCAATGATGCAGTGCAGATATGCAATAATAGCATATTATAATGATTAGTTATCATTTTGCACACAAAAAAAGAAACATGGAAGGCTATAACACAGATATTTGTCAAATCGTGAACGTTCACATGGCCAAGAACCAGGACCACTCATCAGCTCTTATTTGTGCATTTCTGCATGTGTGTCTATTAGAAAGAAGGGTACAAGATTAGAGTAGTTTACAAGGGTACGGTACAAGCCTTAGTGACTCAGTGGCTATGACATTCAGCTGCTCAGCACGCAGTCATAGGTTCTATCATGGCCGTAGTAACCATGCTCCAATGGTGCTGTGCTTTGGAAAAGCTAAGTACATGCTACAGAACCTCAGGTGGTCTAAATTCTGAGCTCTTCACTACACAAACCCTCACAGCAAGTGTGCAGCTTCACGATGTTAACCACACAATTTTATGCCGAATGTAACCACAGAAGAGTGGAAGAGGTGTAGAGGATGAAGGCTGCAGCTTTCATGGAGAGCGTAGACTGATGGGTTAGTCGGTAGGGCATCATGTACACTGTAGTGCAAAGGGCACACACACAGTGCCATGTCCCTGCCTTTTGGTCGCCATGTGTCTGCCCTTGCACTACAGTGTACGTAGTAATCTATATTTGCTTACAGCTATCTTGGTGCTGTGTGTTGTTACAAAATTTCTTACAGTGCTTTAAAAGGTACCACCTAAGTATAAATTATTCAGGTATGAGAAAATGATTTCAGTGAACCTTTCAACTATTGCTATGTTATGGCACATATTAGAAGAATACTATTAGGCGAATCGTGGCGCCACAATGTGCAAAGGGATCGGAAAACCCCACGGAGAGGAGCACAAGATTGCTTTTGAGTTTTTGGCAACCTCATGGCACGTAGCACTGCCATTTTCGCAAAAGATGATAATCACAGTACACTTTATGCAATCAGCTAGCATGTTCATTTAAAATATGTAACAAAAGTCAGAGGTGTTCTAATAAAGCTTGTTGCTGGGATAGTCGGTTCATGTTATACCTTAGACCATATGGTCGATTAGCGCAAATAATGAAGGAGGGACGGCTGCAAAGGGAGTGCCAAAGGTCTAAGGTATGTCAGAGGTGGTTGGGTGGGTTTGGTGCCCTTTAATGTAAAACGTATGGGGAGCAAGCATTGCTACCCTCTTGGTGCTTCGTGCCACGTAAAGTGCGTGCAGATTGTTTTAAATATGTTGATAAAGAAGTGCTGCCCGATGCATTGCAAAGTTTCCTATAGTTGATGCAAGAAATATGAAAAAAAAGAGCTGCATTCGCCTGTGTGCACACCTCCACAGACTGACGTGCCATGAATAAGGGTGATTTCATTCTTGGGGTTTACTCTTACTGTATTGAACAAATATCTTGTCAGTTCATTGAAATACTTTGTATAATAAATCCCAGTGCCATTTTTATATATACAGGCAGCCCATCATCCGTGAGAGAAGTTAACAACCGCTTGCTAAGCATTCAACCTCCTCACTGCATCACATGTCTACCCCGTCGCATCGATGACACGGCTCATTAGAATGCTTCTGAATGGAAGCACTGGCTTCTTTTTATGCCCCGCTATGCTTCGATGGCCTGATACCCCAGGACTACTGCGTCACCTGGCAAAGCTGTCAGAGGCTGTGCATATTCTGCTTCGAGAAAAGATATCTAGTGAGCAGATAGACCATGCAGGTAAATTACTGCATAAATGTCGGCTAAGTATCTACGTCATAGGTCACTAGAATCGCGTGTAATCTTTGTTCAGAAATAATGTGTAGGGAGTGGCACAGTAAATAATCGTTTGTTGAGTTGTCAGTATATTCAATAACTGATATCAAGAAATTGTGCAAGTACTCATGTTAAACAAAAAACAGGGCTCACTTCTGTAAAGTTATGCTCGTTTCATTCATAGTGCAAATGCTGTTGAAATACATTTCAATTATGGTATTTTTAGTGACAAATGTACATATGAGTGAATCTGTTGAAGGAAGCTGGTTCTGCTCGCCTTTCTTTGTTTTGGGTATTGTTTAATGCACTCTGAAATGTAGGTTGTACATCTCTACTCTGTAGTTTGTAAAATCATGTAAGGCCCTCGCCGCAATTTTATCATTGTGAAAGGCTAGTCTACTCAGATGATTACTGGTAAAGCGTTAGTGATGCAGTGTGAGGACAGTTAGGGAAGTGCACAGATGTAACTGTGTGGCACTCCACATGTGCAATTACACACATGCATACCAAGCTATATGTACTCGATGTGCATGTATTTCTTTACTCTGCAGTTGTTATACATTCTTAGTAAATTGTATTATTTGGTCCACCAAAAGTGAAATATACCTGTTGTAAAATGTGCCATTGGGGAGGGGGGGGGGTGTCCTCAGCTTGGGTGCATTAAGAATAAGTTTTGCCTTGGCAAAATTGGCCCAACTTTGTAATAAGTAGGTTATAAAAGTGAGGAATGAAACAAAAAAAAAACTTAAGCATGACATGAAGATACAGGAAGACAGCGGTGTAAAGTAGACAGCAAGCAGGGGTAGCCAATATTCTAGTTTACATTAAGAGGAAAAAATGGCGCTGGGCAAACCATGTAATGTAGAGTAGATAAACGGTGGTCTATTTGAGTTACAGAATCAATGCCAGTGGAATGGAAGCGCAGTTAAGAATGGCAGACAATTAGGTGCGGTATGATGACATCATGAAATTTGAAATGCACAACTTGGAATCGGCTACTGCAAGGGGTGCTGGGGGAGGTCTTCGTCCTGCAGTGGACATGGAAATAGGCTGCTGCTGCTGCTGATAATGAGCAGGCTTTAAAATGGTTTGAAAATAGTGCACAACAAAAGTAAAAATAAATGTTCATGCTCTACAACCGTATTTAATGTGATACAGTGTAGTGCAACACGGGGGTATTGAGAAGCACAGGAGATTGAATACCTGTCATGCTCTACCAGATTTTTTGGCTGTTCCACCCACTTAGTAGTTTGTGTTTCTATGTGGCCGTATAAATTTGCTAGTTTCAAGAACTTTTACTGTGGCACTATGGACAATAGAAAATACTTCGGAATCTCTCACATCACACTGATGTCCTGGATCTGCGGCTTCAGCATGAAATTAGAGGTTTGGTCTTCATTTTTCTTACTATAATCAACCTATTGTGGAATGAACAAAAATAGTTTTAAAACCATGGCTTGTCAGTCTAAACTGGTTTAGTTTTCCTTTAGTGCACTTTTAATGTCATCACATCTCATATATCAACCATGTAGCTGCATCTGATTCAAACAATGTCAAAATGTTAAGGTAATGTTCTAGAAGGGGTAAAGAAAGTGAAAGTTGAGACGGATAAGGAACATGATGATTACACACTAAAACATTTGTAATAAGCAGCATATTTTTATGAATGCTTTAATTTGGCAGACCATCCGGTCCTTAGAATGCCTCAAATGATGCCAGCTTTAAGAAGTAGGTCTCTGCACAACAGTGCACTGTGTCAGCACAAATATAGGGACATGATAAAATGTACATGTTGTAACACGTAGCGTTACAACATGTAGTGTTACAACTGTGTTACTACATGTTACAACATCTGTTACAACACTTCTCGCATTTACATATTGGTTCACTTGAAAAAAAGAAATGTTGGCAGCACTGCCCCATCCCTCTTGTGCTGATGTCACTTCCAAGCCATTAGTAGTGCACTTGCCTGGCAGTGGCACGAGCCCTTGTTGCTTTTGGGGAAGTGGACATGAGGTTTTTAACAAACATCCGGGGACGCCAATGCAAAAGCATTAATGTCCAATTGAACGCAACTGAGTGGTTTTTCGAGTTCTGTGCTGCGAGTAATCTTTTCGAGTTTTGCAATTAAATTGATGCGGGTTATTTTTTTCCACAATTTCTACACTAGTGCGTTGGCTGTAGACCAGAATCGTTTCGACTATATTTCTGAAAAACGAGTGCATTCATTTAATAATATTTATTATTTGCTACATACTGAACGAGCACCAGCGGCCACCAAGGCGAGCAGGCGTGCGCAACAGCTACGCCTTGTGGGGGTGAGAGAGATACAAACCGCGTGCCGACTTTTGAGTGTGAGGGTGACATGGTGTCGGGGTGATGCCCTCTCTGCTAACACAACACCTGGCGCACTAACGTGGCACCAGGTGTTATGTTTTGCCCACTCTGCTCCGTCGAGGCATGCTCAATGGGCCATTTGATGGTTTTCCATCTAAACTAATGCCTTCCCCGGTCCTTTCAATAAGTTTAATTTAAATGCTTGTTAAGGTGTTGCCTTTTTGAGGTGCCCGTAAATATCCACTCATAATATAAACAAAAGCACCACATGTGACTAGACCCTTCAGCTTTTTATACACCACAAAGATTCAGTGTTCTGATTGCTCTAATTTTTTTCTTTTCAGAGCGCCTTCTGTCAACGTTTGCAGACGCTGCGAGTCACTGTATGGTGTGACAGCAGCGACATTTAACGTGCACCAGCTTTACCACCTGGCAGACAGTGTTCGACGCTTGGGGCCCCTGTGGGCACATTCCGCCTTTTCGTTTGAAAGTGGGAATGGTGGCTTGTAAAGTTGGTGACTGCTGCCCATGGCCTGCCCCATCAGATTGTCGAGCGGGTGGCAATGGGACAATATTTAGGGCATTTCATCGCCACTGCAGATATCTCGGAATAGGACGGAGTAGTTTGTGATCGTTTCCTCAGGCACCCACATATCCAGAATGCAGTTGAAGAAGGTGGTGCAACGCTTCTTGGCCTGAGCAAGCATGCTACGTTCATTGTTTCTGAAATGCAAGCTCTCAATGACACTGGCTATGATGGCAGTGGTGTTGAGTGTTATGAGAGACTTGTATTTAAGAAACAGGTGTACCACAGCACACTCTACAAAAGCCAACTAAAAGCGACAGCACATTTGTGCAAACATCAGAAGGCTTCTTCTGCATAGAAAAAATGGTTAGTGTGTTGTTGAGGGCAGGTCACACTTGCTTGCTGCTGTGCCGAGAAGTCCTTTGCTGGAGGACCATCGCTTTCCTGAGCACATCCAGCAATGTTTTATGTCAGCAAAGGCTCCACCAAAAGTTTTCAGGCCATCAGACAATTTGAAAAGCTGTGTGTACGTAGAATTCAGCAACACACAGAAAGCATTTTTGTGCCCTATGCTTAACATGATTGAGAGAGACTGAAGAATGGAATGATGCGCCAGACATATCACTGATTTCTGGATTATTGACGGCATTCGGGATATGTGAGAACCGTTTTGTTGACTAATGGAATTTAAGTTAAATTATGGGGTTTTACGTGCTAAAACCACGATCTGATTATGAGGCACGCCGTAGTGGGGGACTCCGGAAATATCGACCACCTGGGGTTCTTTAACGTGCACCTAAATCTAAGTACACGGGTGTTTTCGCATTTCGCCCCCATCGAAATGCGGCCGCCGTGGCCGGGATTCGATCCCGCCACCTCGTGCTCAGCAGCCCAACACCACTAATGGAATTTAAACGGACATGACAAAGAAAAATGATTTCACCTGCATTAGTAATTACCCTTATAAAATACGAAAAATGACATTATTACCACAAGAGGCTTGGTAAACGAGAAAAGGCAGGGAATGAAAAAACGAGTGACGCTGCCGCTTTTAAGTTCTCGTACCAGCTCACTGTGATGTCATAGATTTGGATGGCGTCTGCTAGGGCCTAGTTGATTGTTTAGGCGTAAAAATGGAATGCATTGTGTTCTAAAGGGGCCATGGACTGAACATGGCAAGTTTCAGGAAATTTCACTGAGCCAACTTGGTGCAAATGTGAAAAAAATTTTTATGAAATTGAAAACAAATTGAACTCTGATCTTCATTTTCTCTTCTAGTAATCGTCACAATATTGAGGAAAAAGAGGGTTCAAAAATACTTTATTGTTCTAAATTGATTTTGTGTTTCTCTTTAGTGTCCCTTTAACACTCCCAGGTTATTGAATGCTCAGATTGGCTGTTTTTTTCTCTGTTCTGTATCGCCAAATGACTGAGCTCTCATGATGACTTCAACTGTTGGTACAGCTTGTCGTGGTGAAAGCTTATAGACACCTGTATCACTCCTGCAGCGGTGGCATAGGTCGCCGTAAATAATGTGAGTGCTGTTCCCTGTCAGGTCCAGCTAATGGCTTTGACCTGCATGAGTTGGTCATTTATGTGCCTGTCATTGCCACTCATCGCATCCCAGTAATGATCAGCTTCGAGCAATAGCCCGACTCCCAACGCCAAAGCAAGGTCCATCCCATGCGTAGTCAGCAAGTTGGAGCCCTTGTTCTTTCACGAGACTGGCTGTAGAGTCATCTGGGGGCAGCAGGAAGTCCTTACAGATCACACAAATTTCAAGTGCTTTGACATGTACTCTGGTGTTGTAAAGGTTACGCAGCCACAGTTCTACTCACTGGCACTTTCTCTTGGCGGATAGCTTGTTGTTGCTGAAATTGTAAACAGTAAAATTTTGCTTTCACTTTTGTTGTTTACCTGTTGTTGGGCCTGAAGTTGCTCTTGAAGATGATCTACTTGTTGGCGGAGAGTGGCGAGGGCTTCCTGGTCGGCCATGGCGGTGCGGTAAGTTCGTGTTCTGGGTCATCAGTTGTGGGTACACATAATTTTAATGCGTCCACACGAAAGACGGTACAACAACAACTGCCCCGAGCACACATAGTTTGTCTTCTGTCGGGCGAGAGTGTTCTTATCACGTAGGCGCTCGGTTTAGCAGCGTCGACGCTGCACGCAGGCGCAGAAGCGGCGCCGCACCATGCCGCCACAAGTATATAGGGGGATATGTACAGGCTCATTTGTAGTTGTACTTGTTTTGTATATGATGATGTATCACCATTAGCATTGCATAGTGCTGCTATATTACAGTTTGTTACACATCTGTCACCACTGTATAAATAGTATTCTAAAAGGTTCTTTTATATATATCTAGTCATTGTATAATGTTATGTAGCAGCTCTTTTCATTTTAACCAAGGAAGGTGATGTGTCGCTCTAGTTACCACTGACATTTTTGAATAAATGTTTTTTCAGTTAATTATTTATTTCTCATAAATTCAAATGTAGCCAACTGACCCTGTATCCTATGTGGCACACCACTGCAGCCTATATGCATAATAAACTGTGTTCTCCCTTTAGAGTTTTCAATGCACTGTGTCTGTGCCAGAACCCCAGCCTACCCTGCCTAACATGATGACATCACACTGATGACTTCATGCTAGTGGTTCTAAATACTAAGCTGCTGCGAGAAGTGTCACATTACTTGCAACATACCAGGAAACTTTCAAAATGCACCAATACAGAGAAAAACGCAGCAAATAGTCTGCAATAGCTGATTAACATTCTTCCGCAGATGACAGGCAAAAAGTTAATGATATATTTCAGGTCCAGGTCAACCACCAGGACACCCACATGAGTGCTCTACAGCTGGCACTTTGTTAGTAGGAAAATAGAACAACAGATTCTTCGGCAGCCATCAAAAGTTCATGGATACTGGAAGCCTGGTCTCTCCATATCTCTCGAAAGCTTGGACATTGTGCGTGTTATTGTGCCTACCCACTGTGGTGACTCTGGACCTAAGGAATCTGGTACAAACATGAGCTCGCAGCTTTGATTACTGGGCATTGTGGCCCCGTGCAATTGGGGCAAAATGCAAAAATACCTTGACCCCTATTTAGGTGAAAACTAAAGAGCCCTAGGTGGTAAAACTTCTGCCGAGATTCCTACTGTGGTATCCTTCCTAGCCCCCTGTGTACCCTCGGGATGCTCAGGCTGACATGAGCTGTGGTTTGTAAAATGAATTAAGGCAATGATTTGGAGCATGTGTCAAGGTGACAGTGGCTTTTGTTAAATTGCCTTTAGCGTTATGCTGCCCTAAGTACTATGAAGTATGTATACGATTGTACATGCGTATTCTTTGCATGTACTGGTGTCTCAGAAATGAGATGTAGCAGGAGTGAGTACTACAGGAAGTGAAATTAAAAACCAATTACTTAGAAGAAACACTTAGATATAAAACAATAACGTAGTTAATCATCAACATATGGCCTGAGCGACTAAAAATCAATAAAGTTCACAATTTCTTGACGAAACGCCACCTCGGGTTAGTTTCCAAGCTAACCACCAAACTTATTCCATACTTCTGTACTATCGGGGGAAAAATAGTACCTCAATCATTCAAATGAGCTTTCAACGGTGCAGTGTCTAATACGTGACTGCAACACATTGTGCAGAAAAATCTGTGAAAGAAGCTGGTGCATCTATGAGAGAAGATGAATGAGGTATCTTGTGGAGCATAACAAAATGACAGATAATTGTCATTGAGCTAAAGCCTGCAGAGACAGCCTATACAATGAGAGACAGAAATGGCAATTTTAGACTCAAATATGTATGACGATTGAAATTTAATGACTCTATAATGAAAAAAATTAATGAATAAGAAAATGAATGACTATGAAATACTGATGAAATAATCAGTGGACTCAAATATGAATGGCATGAGGCACTGATATCCACCAGGCATTCATTACAGCCATCACCTAGCCTATATACCAAATATTAAACCACCAATAATATGCCATTGCTGTAGGATGAGGTTGAGCTGTTAGTTGGCATCTCCACACTGCCAGTCTTGTTCACATCAGCTGTGTTTCCTTACCTCAAGGCCCTACACCGTGTCATGAGTAAGACGCCGGCGGCGACATAAAATAAGAAAAGGACGAAGTAAACGGAGCGTTCTGAACGGCGCGAGCGCGCGAGGCGCGTGACCCGAGGTATGGTCGAGGGAGAAACGGCACTGAGCAAGCATTATCGACGTGGCCCCGGGCCAGGAAGGTCGCATCGCCAGCTCCGCTCTGGCGACGGGAGACTTGGGGGTCTGGCCGAGTCCGTGACGTTGGCCGTCCATGGTGTGGCCGTCGACCTCGGCAAGTTCGAGTGAGGGTCCTGGACTGGCTGCAGCCTCTCACGGCAGGACCGGGCACCCCAGAGAGGAACCCTCTTCCACGGCAGACCGGCACGTTCGATGATCCCCGGAACGCCACGTCGGCACTCGGGAAAGAAGCTGGACGGAAGCGGCGGCCGAGCACGTCGCTAGGCCTAACCCGTCACCTCTTCCGGCCACGTCAGCAACAGCGACCGGGTTATACAGACTTCGGAGGCGAACAAGTTCAAGGACCGACTGCAAGGCAGCCACGACTATGCGACAGTCGGCGAAAGCAACGACATTAAGAAAGGTCCAACGAAATCCCCGCCGGGAGAATACGAGCAACGAGGACGAACGGAGTAAGGACGATCCATTCTTGTAGTAGGCCAGAGTTGCCAGACGTTTGTGTAGGAAACGCCCAGAATCAGTGTGGTCGGAATTAAGGACACGTTTAGTGATTATTAAGGGTGACGTTGTACATGTGTTAGTATTTTTCCTGCAGCGTGTTTTAGTGTGCTTAAGTTTATGGTTATGAATTTATTAGGTTGTACATTTTCCAGCATTTATTTGTTTAGTGTAGTTTGAGTTCTTAGTTTGAGGTTTTTGGCTTTCGTGTGAGATTAAAAACTTGCTTGCTGTGTTGCCATGCGTCTTCCCTCTCCATCTCCCATAACACCCGCACGCTCCCGAGATCGGTGACAAAACACATCACACACCGACTGGAAGATTAGCTCATGCAGCCACCCTGTAGATATTGTTACGCGAACGAAGGATTAAGTACAGGAGACTATTTACAAGTATACTTACAAATGATAGCTGCAGCGCTGGTCAGATCAGCCGATAGCTCGAGAGCCCAGAGCAGTTCGTCTTCTTCGTCTAGGCGCCCGCGCGCCTCGTCCAAACAACCAAATACCACATGCGTGTAGCATAATCCCCCGGCGGCAGAAGCGACGTCCCGGAGCGTCTAAATGTCATCACTGGGAGGGTGATACTGCTTCAGTCGTGTAACGTGCACGATATCACTGGACTGGGAAGCAGATGGGGCGTCAGGGGCGATCTCGTAGGTGACGGGAGTCACGGCACGAATCACTCGGTAGGGGCCTGTGTAACGAGACAGCAGTTTTTCTGACAGGCCGACCTGACGCGACGGAGACCATAGGAGCACCAAAGAACCAGGTGGGAAGTGCAGGTCGCGGTGTCGCTGGTCGTACAAACGCCGTTGACTCTCTTGGGAGTGCAGAAGGCGGCCACGGGCAATTTCCCTTGCGTGGGCAGCGCGGGCGACGGCGTCAAGTGCATAGTCACAGTTGGGTGCTGCGTGAACAGGGAGGCTTGTGTCGAGGGGCAGTGCTGGTTCTCGGCCGAACAGAAGGAAAAATGGCGAATAACCGGCTGTGTCGTGGCGCGAGGAATTGTACGCAAAGGTGACAAACGGTGGACCGAGGTCCCAATCAGTGTGGTCGGAAGACACATACTTCGCGAGCATGTCTGTGAGAGTGCGATTAAGGCGCTCCGTGAGGCCATTCGTTTGCGGATGGTATGACGTGGATAGCTTGTGCCTCGTGGCACAGGACTGCAGGATGTCCGCGATAACTTTCGACAGGAATGTCCGGCCACGGTCTGTGAGAAGTTGTCGCGGAGCTCCATGTAATAAAATCACGTCGCGTAGAAGAAAATCGGCAACATCTGTGGCGCAGCTTGTAGGGAGCGCTCGGGTGATGGCGTAGCGCGTGGCGTAATCTGTGGCCACAGCGATCCACCTGTTCCCAGAGGTAGAAAGAGGAAAAGGACCAAGTAAATCTAAACCAACCCGAAAGAATGGTTCCGCGGGAATGTCAATTGGTTGAAGGTACCCAGCAGGGAGCGTCGACGGTGTCTTGCGTCGCTGGCATTTCTCACACGCAGCTACGTATTTTCGAACGGAGCGAGCAAGCCCTGGCCAAAAGAAGCGTCGGCGGATCTGGTCGTAGGTACGTGACACACCGAGGTGACCGGCAGTGGGGAAGTCGTGAAGCTCGTGGAGAACAGCCGAGCGAAGGTGTTTAGGGATCACAAGGAGTAATGCTGGGCCGTCGGGGTGAACGTTGTGGCGGTAGAGTACGCCATCTTGAAGTGTGAATAAGCGAAGGGAGCTGTCGGCAAGTGACGATTCCAGGCGGTCAATGATGACACACAAGGACGGGTCACGGCGCTGCTCGTCGGCGACATGGACCAGTGGAAAAACAGAGAGAACGCAGGCGTCGGTGTCAGTATCAGACGTAGAGGTCGGGTCTTGGACTGGGTAGCGAGAGAGGCAATCTGCGTCCTGGTGTTGGCGTCCCGACTTGTATGTCACTGTGTAGGGATATTCTTGTAGTCGGAGAGCCCAACGACAGAGCCGGCCAGTAGGATCCTTGAGCGACGAAAGCCAACACAGCGCATGATGGTCTGTGATTACTGAGAAGGGCTTCCCATATAAATATGGGCGGAACTTTGAAACAGCCCAGACGAGAGCAAGACATTCGCGCTCGGTAATCGAATAGTTGCGCTCTGCAGTTGTCAGGAGCCGGCTAGCGTAGGCTATAACGCGGTCGTGTCCGTGTTGCCGTTGCGCTAAGACTGCGCCGATCCCATAACCACTGGCATCGGTTCGGACCTCTGTAGGTGCGGACGGGTCAAAGTGGGCCAAGATCGGTGGATTGGTCAGAATCGTGATAAGGCGTGAAAATGCGGCAGCCTGAGGGGAACCCCACGTAAAAGGCACGTCTTTCTTCAGAAGTTCAGTGAGTGGTCGAGCGATTGCTGCGAAATCTTTCACGAACCGTCTGAAATAAGAGCAGAGTCCCACAAAACTCCGCACGGCTTTGACAGACTGAGGTACAGGAAAAGCTGTTACTGCTCGAACCTTCTCCGGGTCGGGTTGTACTCCGGAAGCATCGACGAAATGGCCGAGCACTGTAATCTATCGGCGCCCGAAGTGGCACTTCGATGAGTTTAATTGGAGCCCAGCCTTGCGGAAGACGTCAAGTATAGCTGCGACGCGCTCAAGGTGCGTCTCAAACGTAGGAGAAAACACAAGGACGTCGTCGAGGTAACAAAGGCAAGTTGACCATTTGAAACCTTGAAGCAGAGAGTCCATCATCCGTTCGAACGTGGCGGGGGCATTGCATAAACCAAACGGCATAACCTTAAATTGGTAGAGGCCATCTAGAGTGACGAAAGCGGTCTTTTCTTGGTCTTGCTCATCGACGGAAATCTGCCAATAACCAGATCGAAGGTCAAGGGACGAAAAGTATTTGGCACCGTGAAGACAATCAAGAGCGTCATCAATTCGTGGTAACGGGTAAACGTCCTTTTTAGTGATTCGGTTTAGGTGGCGGTAATCAACACAGAAACGCCACGTGCCATCTTTCTTTTTGACGAGCACCACCGGCGACGCCCAAGGGCTCGACGAAGGCTCAACAATGCCTTTGGCGAGCATCTTGTTGACTTCCTGCTGAATAACTTGCCGCTGTGCCGTGGACACGCGATACGGTCGGCGATGAATGGGAACAGCATCACCAGTGTTTATCCGATGCTTAACAAGGGACGTCTGACCAAGTGGGCGATTGTCAGTGTCAAATATGTCGCGATAGGAGAGCAAAAGGCGATACAGGGCGGCTGCTTGGCCAGGGGCGAGGTCCGGAGCGACCATGGGACGTAATGGGCCGTCGAGGTTCAAGGCATCCTGCGGGTAATCAGGAGGATCTGGAGACGCGTCGGCTGCAAAATCAGTGACGTGGTCGTCTGTCACTGACCGGAGCGTGGCCACCGCTATGCCTTCAGGTAACACTTGCTTCGTCAAGCCAAAATTGACAACGGGGAGACACATCCGATTAGCGGCAAGGGTAAAGACGGAGTGTGGCACAGAGATGTTGCGCGCCAGGAGGACATCACGAATAGGGGCGACGACATAGTCGCCATCAGGCACGGTTGCCGTTGAGGCCAATTCGACGAAGGTTAGGGCTTTTGGAGGTAACCGAACAAACGCTGTAGTGCATAGGGTGTGCGGTTGTTCGGTGCGAACGTCGGAAACAAGAGGAAGCTCGAGGCACAGCGTACCGGTGGAACACTCGATGAGGGCAGAATGCGTCGTCAGAAAGTCGAACCCGAAGATTAGGTCATGAGGACAACTGGTCAGCACGGAGAACAGGACGGGAACTTGGCGGCCAGCAATTCCTACGCGAGCAGTGCACATACCAGAGACGGCAACAGTGGCGCCATTGGCGACGCGTACGGCTCGAGTGACGGCAGGCGTAAGAACTTTTTTGAGGCGACGACATAGATTAGCGCTCATTATAGACACTTGGGCTCCAGTATCAATCAATGCCGTCAACGGGACACCATCTACATCTACTTCAATTAGGTTCGTGTTCGTGAGGAGCGTCAACGGAGGATTTGGACAGGACGAACGTGATGCAGCACTACCTCCAAGAGCTGCATGGCCTAGCTTTCCGCCCGGGAGGGTCCATAAAGGGTCGGCGACGAATAGCGGCGTGGCTGGGGCGACGGGGACCGACGGCGCTGAGGTGACGGCGAGCGAGTGGGACGACTGTCATCGACGGATACGTGAGAGCTCGAAGGCATACGGCGAGGCGATTAGCGGCGAGGGTCGGCATATGGGCGAGGAGACGGCGAAAAGTAGCTCGAATATGGCGATGACCAGGAGGTGCGGCAGTGGCGAGCGACGTGGCCAATGCGGTGGCAACGAAAGCAAATGGGCTTGTCGTCCGGAGTTCTCCATTCTGTACGGTTGCCGTATCTGGAATACAGATCGCTGCGAGGCGCAGCTGTCGGCACCAGTCGGGCGTCAGGTCGGGAGATGGAGCAGGCCGCAGGAAAACCGAGGTTGGCAAACTCTTGCCGCACAACCTCCTGAATGAGGGAGATAGCTGGGGCTGGTTGGTCAATGGTGGGGTCAAGTGGGCTCGGATGGAACGTGGCAGGACTGGCAGCCTCGATCTCACGGCGAACAATACGCGTGACGGTCTCATTGGAGGGGGGCGAAGCGGTAAGGGCGACGCAGGACGACGTCGCAGCTGTGTTAGGGAGCCGGGAGAATTGTGGAATGACGCGGCGGCTTTTGGCGAGCTCAAAGCGGCGGCATTCCTTGACAATGACGTCGATGGTAGACACATTGTTGAAGATCAACAAGTTGAACGCATCGTCCGCGATCCCTTTGAGAACGTGGCCAACCTTGTCAACTTCGACCATGTTCTCGTCGACTTTCCGGCAAAGAGCTAGCACGTCTTGTATGTACGAGACATACGATTCAGTGGAAGACTGCACTCGAGGAGCAAGCTCTTTCCTTGCAGCCTGCTGCCGACCGGTCGGATTTCCAAAGAGGTCGCGGAGCTTCTCCTTGAAAGCGTCCCAGCTAGAGATCTCCTCCTCGTGTGTCCGGAACCAGACACGAGGTGTTCCGCCCAAGTAGAAGAGGACATTAGCTAGCATTATGGTAGGGTCCCAGTGGTTGTTGCGGCTAACAAGCTCATACATGCGTAGCCAGTCATCAACGTCGACATTATCTTGGCCGGAGAATATGCCAGGATCACGGGGAGTGGCTACCGTGACGTACGTTGTGGTTGGAGTTGCAGTAGCAGCAGCAGACGAGGTGTCACCGGGAGCCATGGCGGAAAGCTGGACGGTGCGGCCGCTGCGGAGCTCCGTGGCGATGACGGGGAACGGCACGCTCCACCAAAATGTTACGCGAACGAAGGATTAAGTACACGAGACTATTTACAAGTATATTTACAAATGATAGCTGCAGCGCTGGCCATATCAGCCGATAATGATGATGATGATGATGATGCCTCAACACTTGGCACAACCCACTGAGGGGGATAGGCCACGAACCGGGTGGTATTATGATAGTAATTTGAAATAAATTAATTTATAAATACATAAGTATAAGAATAAAATAAATGACTAATTGAAAATGAGAAATAAAGCAATAATAAAAGAATTAAGTAGTGTTTACTAAGTTAGTCAGCCTTGCCTGAATAGGAATATTAATATGAATTTAATAATAAATTAAATACAGCAAAGGAAATACGTAGATTTTGAATAATAATAATAATAATAATAATAATAATAATAATAATAATAATCTAATTGTGGTTTTATGACATTACTTTTTGAATTTGCTAAAGCTATAATTTATTGAAGGATAAATAAAGCAATCACGTAACAATGGGAAAATATTACTCGAGAGCCCAGAGCAGTTCGTCTTCTTCGTCTAGGCGCCCGCGCGCCTCGTCCAAACAACCAAATACCACATGCGTGTAGCAATATAATGCAAGATTTGTGAGGGTCTGGCTACCCTCTGCTCAATCTTTCTAGGTGACCCAGCCTCCTTTCCTTAGCATACATGCACTTAATTGCCTTATGATTGCAAATATCAGTGCATATGCTGGTGTAGAAGGTGATTAGTATCTTTTATTCCAACAAACGATGCCTTCTTTAAGTGCATCTGTGAATTCCTGCAGTACATGCACCATTCCTGTACACTATTTTTTTTGCACTTTCATCACTTTTCTTTTGTGGACATGCTCACCACACTCTGATGTAATAGTTCAGCGGAAATCCGCTAGGTGGAGATAAGTAATTAAAGAGAAACTGAAACATCCACCCAAATGTAGCAATTCGCTACTATGGAAACCCAACCGGGTTCCTCGAAAGAAAACCTCGCAGTTGAAGAAAAATTCGTCCTGGTCCGGGACTCGAACCCGGGACCACCGCCTTTCTGGGGCAGCCGCTCTACCATCTGAGCTAACCAGGCGGCTAGCAGATGGCAGGGCGAAGTCGAATTTGTCGACAACTCGAAGCAAAGGCAAGTATATGATGTAATAGTTCAGCGCAAATCCGCTAGGTGGAGATAAGTAATTAAAGAGAAACTGAAACATCCACCCAAATGTAGCAATTCGCTACTATGGAAACCCAACCGGGTTCCTCGAAAGCAAACGAAAGAAAGAAAGCACGGCGACTCGCACGTCTGAGGACATTGTCCTCACAGGGCCACAGCAAGAGCCTCTACGATGCCCGGCATATTCCCGTGAGCTTTTCGCCCGGTGACTATGTTTGGCTGTGGACACCAGTTCGCAAAAAAGGGCTGTACCGCAAGTTTATCGCCACCTACTCTGGACCCTTCGTCATTCTCGCTCGTCTAAGTGACGTAAGCTACGTTGTCGCCCAAGTGACTGCAAATAACCGGCGTTCGCGCGTGACACAAGTTGTCATGTGGGTCGCCTCAAGCAGTATTATCACCGACCCATTTAACTCGCTCGGCGAGCTTCGTCTGCCCCCGGGGAAAATGTAGCGGCAATGCGCGGAGGTTAGAAGACAAAGAGGTGGCGTGGAGCGCGTGCTTGAACTGGGCGGTTGATCGTACCGGACTGGTTTTCGCCTTCGGCTGCTCTCTTCATGTGTTCTCATCTATCATCATCTGTAAAGAAACCCATACCTTCGTAACAATATTATACCCAAGGGAGGGCACATACACAAGGTTAACCCAAGCCGCCTATGAAAATTAGGAAGTGACAGAAGAGAAGAGATGATAGGATAGTTAAAGAAAGGAGACAGGAAAGCAAAAGGTTGGAGAGGGGGACAGGAAAAGGCGACCACCGATTTCCCCCGGGTGGGTCAGTCCGGGGGTGCCCTCTACATGAAGCCGAGGCCAAAGGTCTGTGTTGCCTTCGCCAAGGGGCCATAAAGGTCCAAGCACTCAGCATTGGCTCAACCCCCAGGACCTTCTTTTCCCCGCACACGGCTAAGCCGCTCACGGTTAGACGCGGGAGGGTCCAACCCTCGTGTGCTCGGGTACGTGGTGGCGCAACTCACCAAACGCCTGCTTGCGCAGACGCCCCTGCGGGGTGTCAACCGTTTCTAACCACACCACCTTGCTGGCGGAAATGAAGGCATTTATGCGCAAAGAAATCGCACGCCAGCTCTCTTTGCTGCCCTTTGCTCACCCGCAGCATGTGGAACAGCCATCAACCCCACTCCCGCCTCCCCTCCGCCGAGTGATTGAGCAGGAAATCGCCGAAGTCATGTCCGAATATCACAAGCGCCCTCCGGCACCAGCGCCACTTATAGCTACGCTCAAGTTGTCGCCAGGCCAGCCCAACCAATCACTAGTTACGCCGAAGCCGTCGCTGGACCTCGGTCTTTCGAAGCGGTTGTGCCGCCTACGTACGCCGATGTCACTAGGCTGCGTCTGCAGCCCACCATGCAGCCATACCAGCAGCCGCTACATCTATCGCGTCCTGAACCATGGGCGGGACCCTCTCCGGCAAACTGTTGGCGCACTTCCGACAACCGTCCCATATGCTTTGCGTGTGGTTACGCCGGCCATGTTGCACGTTTTTTCAATCGCGTGCAGTCGCCTCGAGTTGCATCAGCCCTCATGAGCCAGCCCAGCCGCCCTAATTACGAACCACCGCCGCCTGTGTCACCGACGTTCCGCCCAGCTCATTCTACCCGCCATTCGCCGTCTCCACGACATCGCTCATTGTCGCCGATGCGGCCACGTCAGGTCGCACGAGATCGGGAAAACTAGTCGTCGCAGCCCACGAGGCAAGGGCTGCGACGCTATCGAACTGTGAAAGCCCTCAGGAGAGACCATGGAACATAATAGACGTGTTTGTAGTCGGTGTTTGCGCATCTGCCCTTATAGACACTGGAGCCGCCGTATCCGTTATGGACGCCGAACTTGGCCGTTTCCTACGAAAAGTCACGACGAAACTTTGGGGGCTATTCCTTCGTACCGCTAGCGCCCAAAGTATTCACCCAACAGCAGTATGCACAGCTCGCGTCGTCATTCGGGACATGTATGCCGTCGAATTCATCATCATTCCTGCATGCTCCCACGACATCATCCTGGGATGGGATTTTCTCTCCCGCCACAACGCCGTCATTCATTGCATACCCGCCGAAATAGAACTCTCGCCGTTCTCAGAGATGACGCCTGCAGACAGGCCATCGCTTTCGCACAAGATACTCGTCACAGATGATATCCAAGTGCCTCCGAACGCGTCAGCGGCTGTGTCAGTGTACTGCGACGGTCTCCGCGACACAATTGCACTCATTTCGCCATCTGACCGCATTCGCAGTAAAAAAGGATTGTTGGTGCCGTTTGCGACAGTGGAAATCGCTCACGGTGACAGCGCTATTTTTGTTAGCAATCCATCCCCATATACTCTCACATTGCTGCGAGGGGAATGTCTCGGCAGAGTGGAACCCATTGAAGACGCACAAGTTGTCGACGCGCCCGATGACAGGCACTGGCCCAGCCCCTGTACGCTCAGTGCTGTTTCGAAGTCGGATTCATCGCCCGAAGATGCATTTGGCTCCTCCATCGTTGAAAACTTTACGCCGGTCCAGTGTTCACAGCTTCTGCGCCTGTTGGAAGAATTTCGCCCATCTTTCGATGTCGCGCAGACTTCCCTGGGCCGCACGTCCACTGTCACGCATGGCATCGACACTGGCTCCCAACCGCCACTGCGGCAACGTCCATATCGCGTCTCTCCTGCAGAGCGTCGTGTAATTAACGAGCAAGTCGACGACATGCTTCGACGTGATGTTATTCGACCATCAAACAGTCCCTGGGCGTCTCCGGCCGTTCTTGTTGCGAAGAAGGACGGTTCCGTACGGTTCTGTGTGGACTACCGACGGCTCAACAAGATAAACCTGAAGGACGTCTATCCGCTGCCACGAATAGACGACGCGGTTGACAGCCTCCAAGGAGCTGAATTCTTTTCATCGCTCGATTTGCGCTCAGGGTACTGGCAAGTCCCTCTCGCTGAGGACGCTGGACCGAAGACAGCCTTCGTCACGCCCGACGGCTTGTACGAATTCAACGTCATGCCATTCGGACTGTGTAATGCGCCCGCGACCTTCGAGCGCATGATGGATACCGTCGTGCGCAACCTGAAATGGCACACGTGCTTGTGCTACCTCGACGATGCCGTCGTTTTCGCTCCGGACTTCTCCACGCATCTTCAACGCCTCCGGCAAGTTCTGACGCGTTTGAGCAACGTCGTCCAACAGTTGAACCTAAAGAAGTGCCGATTTGCAGCACGGCAGCTGTCAATACTGGGCTACGTCCTCTCCAAGGATGGCATTCTCCCAGATCCAGCCAAGCTTCGGGCCGTAGCCGAGTTCCCCAGACCTACGTCCGTCAAGGAACTGCGCAGTTTCGTAGGTCTATGTTCCTACTTTCGACGTTTCATTCGAAACTTCGCGACTATTATATCGCCACTGACGAAGCTCCTTGGCAGTAAGGGGCCCCTCGACTCGTGGTCGTCAGTGTGCGAGGGCGCGTTCGCAAAGCTCCGTCGTTTCTTGACGCCTCCGCCCATACTACGCCACTACAACCCTACGGCCCCTACAGAGGTACACAGCGACGCCAGCGGTGCTGGCCTTGGCGCTGTCCTTGCGCAGCGCAAGCCAGGGTTCCCTGAATATGTCGTGGCGTATGCAAGTCGTACGCTTACTAAAGCCAGGGCCAACTACACTGTCTCCGAAAAAGAATGCCTGGCGATCATCTGGGCCCTTACGAAGTTTCGCCCTTATTTGTATGGCCGCCCGCTCGATGTCGTTACTGACCACCATGCACTCTGCTGGCTGTCGTCATTGAGGGATCCCTCAGGCCGTCTCGCCCGTTGGGCACTTCGTCTGCAGGACTACGACATCCGCGTGCTCTACCACAACGGACGCCAACATGCCGACGCCGACGCCCTCTCGCGCTCCCCCTTACCCGATGACAACGCCCGCTGCTCCGGAACTCAACTGGCCGTTTCTTCCATCGACCTTCACACCATCGCTACAGAACAACGCAAGGACCAATGGATTGTCTCGCTGATAAACTTGCTCACTGATCCGTCGGCAACACCACCGACTCACGCATTGCGTCGTCAAGCCCACCATTTCGCCGTTCGCGACGAGCTACTTCACCGACGCAATTACAGCGCCGACGGCCGCCAGTGGTTACTGGTAGTACCCCGCAGTCTCCGTTCTCAAATATGTGAATAGTTCCACTGTGATCCGCAGTGTGCACACTCTGGGGTATACAAAACTTACCACCGAATTCGACAACGGTACTTTTGGTGGGGAATGTACCGGTACGTGCAGAAATTTGTTCGCTCCTGCCTCCATTGTCAGCTCCGGAAATCTTCTCCGAACCTCTCGACAGCAGGTCTACAACCTTTACTTTGTCCTAACCGGCCGTTTGGGTGCGTTGGCATCGATTTATACGGACCTCTTCCTCTGACGTCGGCTGGTAACCGCTGGGCCATCGTCGCTGTGGACCATCTCACGCGATACGCCGAAACAGCCGCCCTTCCAGCGGCTACAGCACGAGATGTTGCCTCCTTCCTGCTCCACCGATTCATACTATACGTCACGGTCCACCCCAGGAGCTACTCAGCGATCGAGGCCGTGTCTTCTTGTCGGAAGTCGTCGAAGCCATTCTCAAAGAGTGTCACGTCGTTCACCGCAACACTACTGCTTACCACCCACAGACAAACGGTCTCACAAAGCGATTTAACCGCGCGCTCGGCGACATGCTCTCAATGTACATCGCCGCCGACCACACAAATCGGGATGCCATTCTGCCCTTCGTCGCCTACGCCTACAATACCGCCCCTCAGAATACTACTGGCTTCTCACCGTTCTTCTTATTGTACGGCCGCCACCCGTCGCACACGATCGACACGATCCTTCCATACAGGCCAGACACGTCTGAGTATACGCCTATATCTGCCACAGCCAGACATGCTGAAGAGTGTCGCGACCTTGCCCGGACTTTATACTGGAAATGAACAAGAGCGGCAGAAGAGCATCCGCGGTGACATCACCACTTCTACGCCCACGTTTTCCCCTGGCGCGCTCGTCTGGCTCTCAGTCCCTACCACCGCAACTGGACTCTATTCGAAACTACTGCCCAAATACGAAGGCCCCTACCATGTCGTCGAACGCACGTCTCCAGTGAATTACCTTATCGAACCCGTTGAACCATCTTCGGACATGCGCCGTCGAGGGCGCGACATCGTCAATGTGGAGCGCCTCAAGATATACCATGACACACTCATGGTGACAACCTGTTAAGTCGCCGGGCGGCTCCCTTTTCACACCCGGGGTAATTGTAGCGAAGCGTTGGAACTCTGAAGTGGGTCGTCCGCTCCAGCGCCTTGAAGTGGGTCGTCCGCTCCTGCGCCTTCTAGTGGGTCGTTTTCTTCGGCACTCGAGCGCCGCTCGTGCTGAGAGTCCGTGCTGCGCTTTTTGGACTGTTGCTCTTGCGCTGCTTTAAGTGCCGGCTAATAAACACCCTTATACAGGTAAGGTATGTACACGCTTTCAGAGAAGACAACGGTTTGCAATAAACAGGCATAAGGGCATATAATGAAATGAGCGCTACATTCAAGCGCATCATGAGTGGAGAATCGCTACAGTGATTGAAATAAACAGCAGGAGCAGATGTAATATAATTCAGACACTCACTACTGAAGATGCACAACAAAAAGGTTCAAGGATGACTGGGAAACAACTTCGTTACTAAGATTATTCAATTCTGTAATTGTCCTAGGGAAAAACGAATACTTGAATGTGTTATTGCCGGTGGAGAATGGGGTTATTGTAAAGGCATGCCTCTGCCTTGTGGCATATCCTCTGGAGAAATGAAGTATATGTGATAAGTGTAACTTAATATAACCTTTACCTACTGAAAGAAAAATTTCAATCTCAGTACTTCATATCTTTGTGTAGGTGTTGGGAGGTTGGATTTTGCTAATAAACATGTTATTGACGTACGGCCGAAACTGTTATAAATAAATCTAACAGCTCTCTTTTGAATGTTTTCCATTTCGCTGATATTTTTTCTTGTGTGAGGGTACCAAATTATGGATGCATAATCTAAAGTAGTTTGAACAATTGCCTTAAATGCAATAACGCGAACGGTGGGAGTGGAGAGCTTGAGAGCTCGTCTAAGATAAAATAGTTTGTAATTTCACGAGCTTATTACAGTGTTACTATGTCTCGTCCAGTAAAAGGCATTCGAAATCAGAAGACCAAGGTACTTGCAGTGTTGTACCTCCTGCAAAAAACATTATTGGCTGAATATGCAAAATGAAGAGGGTTACGTTTGTGAGAAATTTTCATGAAAACGGTCTTTTTAAAATTAACTGACATCTGCCATTTGTCGCACCAACGAATGGCCTTTTGAAATGCATCGTTTAAATGAATTTGGTCTGTATGGTTTTCTACTTCCGAGTATAGGATGCAGTCATCCTCATATAATTTGACTTTTACAGGTATATCATGTGATATATCATTTACAAACAACAAACAGAGGAGGGGCCCGAGCACGGAGCCTTGGGGGACACCCGAGTCAACCGGTACTGTACGAGAACACTGATCATTGAAAAAGACGTACTGTTTTCGATTCGAAAGATAACCGGAAATCCAATTTAGAAGCTGAGTATTTTTAAGAATTACATCCAACTTGAAGAGTAATTTATTGTGAGAGACCGTATCGAAAGCCTTAGCAAAATCTATAAAAATTGCATCTACCTGTTTTCCGGAATTTATAGGTAGTTGAAATCATGAACTGTAGTTACCAGCTGAGTACAAGCAGAAAATCCTTTCCTGAATCCGTGTTATGAACCTGACAAAACATTGTGCTTATCTAGGAATTCTGAAATATGGGTTTGTATTATATGCTCAAGTAGTTTACAGGAAGTTGAAATTAATGAGATGGGCCGATAGTTAGTAACACAATGGGGATTACCACTCTTATGTAGGGGCTTGACTTTAGCAGTCACCGAGTCATCCGGAACGTGACCATCTTTGAGAGATTTAGAAAAGAGAATTGTTAGGTACTTTCAAACCAATTGTGCATAGCGTTTTAAGAACTCATTCGGTACTCCATCAGGACCTGAAGATTTTTTAACATCAACTTTCAAAAGCAAATTAAAAACTCCCTCTTCACTTATGACAATATCTGATAGGGGTGGGCTTGACACATCAAATGTTTCCAGGACTCCGTTTTCCCTGATAAAAACAGATTTAAAATAATCATTGAAAGCATTAGAAATAACAGAGGAATCACTAGTTTCTACACCGTCAATTTCAAAAACATCAGGTGTCATAGTATTACGCGAAATTAAACTCCAGAACCTCTCGGGAAACGAAGACATGAGACTCGGAAGTTGTTGGCCGTAATAGGGTTCCCTGTCAGACAATAAATTTGCTTTCACTTGAGAAGCAAGTTCAGAAATTCTTTGCTGGAGGATACTTACGTCTTTAGAGTACCGTCTTTGATTTTTTCAACGTTTGAGCCGTCTTTGCAACTGCAACGTTTCCCGAGAAATCCAGGGGTTCTTTCGTTGCGATTTTTTTTACAATGCGTGGAACAAATCTTTCAATACACTCATATATAAGGTCCTTGAAACGCTTCCACAAATAATGAATATCAGTAGTGCAACTCAAAAAAGAATCAAATTCAAATGATCGTAAGTCCCATATTGAAGTGTCATGTGCTCGTGAAAAGTTTGGGAACGAGACCCTCTTGCAATTTTTCTTTAAAACAACATCAGAAAGCGTAAGTATCACAACCTGATGATCAGATATTCCAGGGAGAACAGAGCAGCTAGCTTGAGCAGAGATTGAGCGACTAATGAAAAAGAAATGTAGAATTGAACAAGAGTTTGCCTGTATTCGAGTGAATTCATCAACGATTTGCATCAAGTCAAAATAAAACGCTATATCAATCATTTTTTCACCAATTTTATAGTTAGGTTGTGTCAAAAAGAAAGATGGCCAATTAACATGTGGCAAATTAACATCTCCAGCTAGAATTCTCCGATCCTCAGGCTTCACATGCGCGACAAGGTAGTTGTGTAATTCATCCAGAACATCCATGGAGGAATTGGGTGCGCGATAAATAGCCCCAATAACATACCTGGTCTTTCCGTAATACGCTTTGCAAGATATGCCCTCAAAATTATGTATGTGATGTATTTTTGTAATTTGCAATGACTGTCTAAACAGGATGGCCACCCCACCACCTCTACTCCCACGGTCATTCCGATACACACGGTAGCCCCGTGGAACGAATTCACTATCAAGTATGTTATCGTGCAACCATGTTTCGGTTAGGATAGCGATATGGCGACTATAAGTCGGGAGGGTTCCTTTTAATTCAGTGGTTTTGTTAATAACACTTCTACACTTTAGATTTAGGATTTTCAGCGACTGAATACTGCACATGTTCCGTCATTTTGCATTCTTCTTTAGCTTAACACGTGCATTATTCGCTTCATCCCAACTAAACAAGTTCCCATCCACACTCAGTCGATTGTAGAGAAGCTTTACTTTAGCACCGTTCTCTCGCTCTCTTTCGGAACTTTTCCACAGATTTCTGCGTGCCTCACGAACCTTGTATGAAAAATCCTCAGAAAAGGACAATACAGAGCCCTTTAACTTGCGCGTAACCTTTAAAACAGACATCTTCTCACGATAATCAATAAACTTTAGAATAACTGGTCTGTCCTTGTTTTCAACAATGCGGCCAAGCCTGTGGTATCTTTCAACCGTAATTGCCCTTATACCTAATTATATTCGCTAGGATTTCGTTGATGCTATCTTGGAGCATCTGAGGTGTTTTCCTAGGGGTTCTTTAGGTCGTAAATGATTAAGTTATTTCTGCGGCTCCGATTTTCAAAATCATCAACTTTGTCTTCAAGGGATGCTAATTTTTGTTGCATTTGTGCCATAGAATCCTCAATTTCTTTCACTTGTTTAGGCAATGAAGAAAATTTATTCATGTGACGCTCAATGGCATTAACTCGTTCTGCTAGCATGTAAAAATGTTCTACTAAATCTTTCTGATTGGCCTGTACGTCCTCAATAGCTGCTTTCATTGTTTTTTGGCCAGCGAGTAGCTCAGATAGCATTTCCTTTTCCGTAAGAGGACCAGGATTAGCTTCAACGTCCCCGAAAACCAACAGATGAACAGGTATAGGTGCGACACAAGCAAAAAGAAGTTTAAGACACAGTGGCCAAGGCAGCAGCAGCAGGAAACGGTTATCATTACGATAACATGGAGCAGGAAAGTACCTACTAACCTGTATCGCAAGGCACAGCGGATTACTGAGCACGCTTCCTTCTCTGCTGCTGACAAGCCCACCAAGGTAGATATACCTGGTAGCGAAGCTTCCATAGAAGCCCATACGTTCAAAACATGGCGGTTCATCGGCGGTTCATGGGGCTTAGCGCCATCTGTGTGAGGAAGGAACACTTCCGGTGGAAGAAAAAATAATGTGACGCCATATCCGTTAAAAACAGAAGGGACGTCATTTTGTTCTGAAAGGCGCGAAATTTGCTTTCGGAGGCCGGACATAACAGCTGTATATTCAAATGCCCCGCCATACGACTTGGTGGGCGTTCCGAGCTTTCGCAACGAAAGCGAGGCAGGAAAAGGTCTGCCGTACGGGTGTCGAAATCGCATCCCTGCACTAAACATACTTTCTTTGGAGGCCGACGAACGCTTTGGGCGTAGAGTACTGGTCCTTTCGTCGGACGCGAAGCCCGTCGGCCAGCGCTGTCACACCAAAACAACTAAACTGAACAATTATCTGGCGGTCGCCACTTACTGATTTGGACTGAACAGGTTAAGAAAGAATGATACTACCCGCGTCACCATATTCAGACAAACGTCGATAAGCAAAACAACACAACATGTGAGGGGGGCGTATTGCAACAGGTGAGCGTTACGAGCGGGCCTTTCTGCACACTTCAAGAGCTGCATTGCATTGCAAGTGATAGCGGCGGGCGTGTCGATGGGCGCTGTTGCGGTGGGCGCTGAAAAAAGGTATTTATTGATAATGATTAAGTGAAACGGAATTGTCACTTCTGTTCTCGCCGTGCGCATATAAAATTGATTAGGAATTTTATTTTCGTTGAATGAATCGCTGTGTCTCTCTTTAATTATAAAACGCTTTTTTCTTTCTCAATGGTTGTTCCCTCCAAACATAGTCGCGCTTCAATCGCTGCTGCCATAACCACCCTTGCTGATGTCGGTGACAATTTGTTCTGAACCGCTTTTCGCCCGAAGCTTCGCGACCTATGTGAATCGACCTTGAGCCCACTGCCGTGAAATGAGCTTGCCCGCATATTTAAAGGCTCCGATGTGATCACGGGAACCGACGTCACTCGGCGATATTTATGTCCACTGCCGGAGAAGGCCTCTACCTGCGATCTCCAATCACCCCTGTCTCGCGCTAGCTGATTCCAACTTGCGCCTGCAAACTTCCTAACTCCATCACGCCACCTAGTGTCCTGCCGTCCTCAACTGCGCTTCCCTTCTCTTGGTATACATTGTGTAACTCTAATTGTCCACCGGTTACCCATCCTACGCATTACATGGCCTGGCCAGCTTCATTTCCTCTCTGAATGTCAACTAGAATATCGGCTATCGCCGTTGGCTCTCTGATCCACACTGCTCTCTTCCCGTCATTATGTTTACGGTTCATTAAAGATTCAGAGACTTTGTTCTCTGCGACTAGAATATCGGCTATCCCCGTTTTCTCTCTGATCCACACCGCTCTCTTCCCATCATTATATTTACGGTTCATTAAAGATTCAGAGACTTTGTTCTCTACGGGTGCTGTAAACAGGCCCCCTGCTCTTAGTCGTTGCAACAATGATATGTAGCGCAGTTGAGGAGAAATGGTTATGAAGTTTACGCAGGAGTATACACCGCAAATGACAACCCATTTCACATATTAATCTGGTGGAGGATGCACACTCCAAAGTAGAAGAAACTAGTGTACCCTAACGATTGCAGTTGCCGATGCCTGTGCACTAGCAGGTATACATAATATGGCAGTTGCAATTATATTTCCACAAGCTGTAGTTACTGCAAGCTATTGCCAGTGTACCGGTACACAGCTGTAATATATTTAGGGCAAGTTAAAACTCTCTAATGAATTTATCTCATATGACAGAATTCGAATGCAATATCTTGCAATTAAGTGATGCCCTATGTGCCGTCCCATACAATGAAATAGCTTTGAAGAACCTGAATAGCCACCTGGGCCGTGACGAGAGGTTATCTGGAGGCTTTCCTTGTTTCGGAATCGGGGACAGCAATTGAATGCTTCCAATAAGGCGGAACGTTTCCTGTCTCCCATACTTTATTAATAGTCTGAAGAAGTGCGTCGAGAGCTGCTCAATCCATGTTCTTGTAAACCTCATAAGGAATACCATGGGGACCAGGTGTTGTTCGTTTCTTCGATTGCTGATTGCTGAGAGAGTGTGAGGGGGAGAAGCCATAGCTGTGGCGGTGCAACTGTTGCTATGATCCGCTGTGCCATCACGTTATTGCTGAGAGAGTGTGAGGGGGAGGGGCCACAGCTGGCACTGCTCCAGGGCACGGACGGACGGGCGGTCAGACGCCGCGAGTGAGCCATTAAAGGTTTTCGCCTTAAAACGCGGTACGCCCCACCCGGCGCGGTGGATGGCGCGGCGCCGGGTGCTGCCGCGGTGGCGGGGCGGCGGGGGAGGCGGGGGCGGGGCAATTTGCTCTCGTCGTCTGTGCGCTGGCCGGCGCCAGTGGCGGCCGGTCGCCGCCGTGCTCGTTCGACGTAATGTCACTGCGGCGCAGCGCAAACTTGCCTTCGTAAAGATACCTCATGTATTCGCAGAATTAATTCCTAAGCGCAGCCGAGGATTCGTGTACAGTAAACCCACGCTGCAGCACCGATTCGGGGAGCTCCTCCGGGGGGCGCGCGCTGCCGCCGGCGGCGAGCCTCTGCTTGTTGCGGGCGACATTAACGCGCCCCACGAAACCTGGGGCTACATGCCAGAAACACCCAAGCGCATACACCTTTGGGAAGACTCGGAAAACCAAAGGCTTGAATACATCGCGAACCCCGCCGATCCTACACGCAGGGGGAACAAGGTGAGCGTAGACACTTTACCAGACCTTGCGTTCGTGTCGAACGTTACCGCAGCGCACTGGCAAAATACGCAGGAGGACTTGGGGAGCGACCACTCGCTGATCGAAATCACGATAGACACGGGTCCGGGCGCTCGTGGGACTACCCCTGAAAGCAAAGGCCGTAAACTCAAACTCGTCAAGTGGGACACGCTCCGAAAGAAATTAGTAGAAGGGGGCGAGGCGACGAGCCGATTACGGACATAGACGAATGGACCGAGACGCTCAAAATGGACGTGGATGCGGCAATCTGCGATGTTCCGCCAGAGGCGAGCCTCGAAGTAATCGACAGCAGGCTCCTACACATGTGGGAAGCAAAGCTAGCACTTCTAAAGAGGCGGAAACGCCAAAAACATAACAGGGCGTTGCGCAAACGCATAGCACAATTAGACGGATACATCTAAAAACACACGCTCCAAGTATGTAGGGCACAATGGGAAGACACGTGCAACGGCCTCGAGAGGCAGATGACAGGGGCGGGTGCTTGGCGCCTCTTCCGGCACCTCTTATATCACGAAAAGACTTGGGCCGCTCAAGGCCACAAGACTCGTAGACTAGTAAGAGATTATAAAGGCGATAGCTTCCTCGATGCAAAATATGACCCTTACGTTAAGACGGGCGAAAGCGTCCGACACCCCGAATACGACGGCGTCACAAAAGAGAAACTAGACGCAGAGTTTGGCGAAGCAGAAATTCGTACAGTCCTGTTCGAACTCAGCACCCGATCGGCACCCGGCCCTGACAGGGTTATCAGCAAGACTCTCCGTAACCTAGCCGATGAGTCAATCTCCCGACTCGTGACGTGCATCAACGAGTGCTGGAGCGAGGGCCCGCTTCCCGAAGCGTAGAAACGGGCCCGCGCTATCATGATTCCTAAACCGGGAAAGCGAGTTACGCTTGATAATGTCAGACCGATTCCGCTCACGTCTTCCGTCGGCAATGTCCTGAAACACGCAGTTCCCACCCGCGTGGCCAACTTTCTCGAAGACCGCGACGCGTTCCCGCACACCATACTGGGGTTCCGCCGCAATCTCTCTGCACAGGACGTATTGCTTCAGCTAAAACACCAGATCGTAGACGACACTACCAGCTCCAAAAAGCAATTCTCGGCCTAGATATTAAAAATGCCTTTGACAACGTTTAACACGAAGCGATCTTAAAAAGAGTTAAGACATTAGGGCTAGCTCCAAGAACATACAATTACATTCGAAATTATCTTACGGGCAGACCCGCACGCTTTGTTGTCGGCGACGAGGAATCGCCGGAATTTGAGACGGGCCCAACGGGCACGCCTCAAGGCTCAGTCATATCACCATTACTCTTTGGTTTGGTTCTAGTTGGGATACCCGAGAAATTCACACAAGTAGAATGATTACATCACAATCTCTACGCGGATGACATCACCCTCTGGGTTCCCGGGGGAGGTTGTGACGGTCACGTCGAGCGAACGCTACAGGCGGGAGTGGATATGGTGCAGGAGTACTTGCGAGGAACGGGACTCGAGTGCTCGGCAACCAAGTCCGAACCGTTAATCTACAAACCCACGACCAGAGGTTGCAAAACAGGGTTTTCGTTCCTCTTGACGCAGGGCGTCAAGAGGAACGAGAACACTGAAAAATACACGTTATCTCGGAATACGGTACTCCCATACCGCACGTAGACAAAATTAGAATCTTGGGGTTACACCTGGAGGAAAACAGATATAGCGGAGAGACGGTGCGCAGACTCCGTCGTTCGGTAGCTGACACGATCCGACTCTTGCATCGCATCACGAATGGACGCAAGGATATGCGCGACCCCTGCGCGATCCGGCTTGTGCAGGCGTACGCGATAAGTCCCATAACGTACACCGCCCTCTACCTCAAGTGGTTATGGTTGGGAAAAAAGAAGATCGATGGCATGATACGAAAGGCTTTCAAGAGGGCGGTATAGACTTCCAATCAACGCCTCGACACGCCTCGCGCGTGTCATGGTGGCCACGGGACACACACACGGAGGCGGCAGAAGAAGACGCGATAGCCCTAGCACTCGCCACGGTGCCGAACGCTGCGATCGTGATCAGCGACTCGCAGGCGGCAGTCCGCAGCTTCCCGCGCGGCGGCGGCTCGCGGGAAACGGCCCGCATACTCCAAATTTTTGAGGACGGGGAGTCGACGTCGCCCTCGCAACCACAACATTCTACGGTCTTCCTCCTCTGGACCCCGGTCACACCCACATCCCGCTCGCGGGCAACGAGGCGGCCCACACCGCGGCTCGAGGTCTCACTCGTCGAGCCGTGGCAGATTACGTGGCCGCCGCCTCCGCCCCGCAATGCCGGGCGTCGAATCTGCCGGATCGAGACACTACGACAGACACGCAGCAACAACAACAATCACAATGGCTGTGGGGTGATCGCCTGACCACGTTCAGAGACCTCACACAACACTACAGACTCGAAAGACTCAAATTCCCGCCACCGCACGTTAATTAAAACAGGAAAGAGGCCGTAAACTTACGCTTACTGCAAATATACAGTTACCCTAGCCCGGCCGTCTTCCGCCACTGTTTCCCGAGCATATACGCGACTGATGCGTGTAAAGCGTGCGGACACAGAGCAACGCTGCGACACATGTTCTGGGAATGTGCCGGCAACAATGGTACTGAAACCGCCACCGTTCACGACGCGCCTATAAAGGCAGGCGTTACTAGATTAAAGGAAGCCTCGAGCTCGCTCATTCCTGCCGTCGCCCCGGCTGTCGGGGACCTATAGAGCACTGCACGGGCTCGGGCTTAACCTAAAGCCCGGGCCCGGCCCGTCGGTCGGGTCAGGCTGGGTAGGGCTGTTTTTTCACGCGATCGGGCTGAGCTCAGGCACGGCATTTGCTTTTCAACCCGGGCCTGGGCGGGGCTTGGGTATTTTCAATACCACGAATCTGGGACATCGCCGAACAGCGCCTCTGGTGGCCGCCTCTGAAAACATGCGTGTTTTCTATGGGAGAGCATCGTTTTTCCCAAATAACTAATCATAGAAGCCATCTTTCTAAATGTTACCGTGGAAATGGGCTCTAGGCGCTTAGCCTGACATCCCATGCAAGCGGTACTATTACTTACGACGGAAAACCCGTTCCAAATTGCGGGCGAAGTTCGAAGTATGGGAGTCTATGGAAAAGGCCAAATTTTGGAGGCTTTTTTGGCCAGTAAAAAGCAATTTGCGATGAGCCTATTGCATCGATCGACGTATTACCGAGGATTTATCAACTTCAATGACTCAGCTTTCAGCTAGTTGTAGCAGCAGCTCTTGAAATGGCATAAAAGTCGTTCCAAAATCGCAGTTTTCATAACAAGGTCGCAGAATTTATTGTGGTAGGTATATAAACCTACTTTTTGCCTCCAGTAGCACGTCGAACCGATAGCCGAGCGTTCTGCGTGACCGCAGATTAGGATCACTGATACCACGATTGTGAGTTCGCAGGTTCGAAGCCTGTGGCGCCGCTACTTTTTTATCCCTTTGTCGCTGCTTAGTTTGGCGGTTTCCCGCCAGATTGCATATTCCCCAATGCAGGTCATTTAGTTACGGTTCTTGTTTCGTTTCTTTCTACTGTACCAACGTCTTCCTAAAAAAATAGCTGGCTGGTTTCGTGAACATGCGAACGTGCTTCCAAACTTCTTTTGCACTTTAGGTGTAATGTACCTGTGACAATAAACCCAGGTTACGTGTTTTGAAAGTTCATTTCTTTCTTAAGGCAAACATTTATGAAGACATTACTAAGAAATATTTTTGGCGTCTTCAGTTATGTCATGGAAAAGGCGTGTTTGCGCGATTCTTGTGCAGCTTAAAACGTACCACAAAAATAAATAGTGTCCAGTGTGTGCAATCAAAAGACACAGAAGTAGAAAACTTAGCTGCAGCCCCAGACGTAGTATTGTTACAAATGAATACAGAAGCTATTTGACTGAGTATATTTGCATTATATCAAAGCAGAATTTTTGCGTACCGGATCTTCGGTGCAAATGAAGGCTGTCCGAATTATTTTGCAAGCGTTTTTGCTTAGTACAAACTGATACCTCGAAACACAAACATTCTATCCTCAATATGCAGCGCATGTGTCTTATCATTTGAGCCATTCCCATATACCTTAACGAAATTCCAGAAATACTAAAGGTCTTCATATCCTTTTACACGACGTACGCAGAGGAGTATTGGAAATTATGCGAAAAGACACCGGGACGTGTTAATGTAGTTTGTCGTGTAAAAATAGAGAACGATTCCAATCACAGACCACACCCTTTTTGAGTTATGCCCACAAATTGTTGCAAGAAGACATTGTTTTCGGCTAGAATCACCAAAGTTTCTATGGCATTCTGCTGTTCTGTTCTTAGCCAACTCTATTGCTGAATCAGATCGCAGCACCATGATATAATTACTGGTACAATTCTTCTGTAATTCTGTAAGAATATTCTCCTACCCTAAATTTAACGTGTTTGAACAATTGAAGAAACATGAGAAAGGACCGTGAGGGTTTGCATAAATGTTCCCTTATTAGAATCGTTTATGACCCATATCGGTACGGTGGTATTGTCATGATCACGCCAGCGTCCACTGACACCATTTATCACTTTACTGCCTGTAAATAAAATACCAAAGTGTCGTTCCTTGTGCGTGAGTAGCACAATCGCAGCTGATCCTTTCATATGGGCCCACTAAGCTACACCTTCCGTTTTCTGCCATGGTGCCACAAGAGATGTCAATTTCACCCTTGAATTTCTCCCTTTCAGTTTCCTAGAAAGTGTAGGGATGTACACAAGACGAACAGGCGAAGTTTTGAAATAGTCCTGAGATTTTAGTAAAATTTCACAGGCAATGTTATCCTTTATTTGTTTACATATTTATTAAACCTGATTGGTCATAATAATGACGTACTACATAATAGTTCAGTTCTTCTACTTAATAAGTCATGTCTGAGATGGCTGTCCTGGAAATTAACCAGGTGTAAGCACTGCATGACGTTGGCTGGAAGGCCATTAATTAAAAAAAATTGTGTGCAGAAGAAAGAAAATGCAGGTGTTCAATCGCACAGTCGCCGCCAAAATTTACGCGGCCGAGGTTCTGCGAATAAGTTCATGTTCAACGCAGCTACGCCCGCAGCCAGTAAAACTATGCAAAACTTTTGTTTTGTTTACTCTAGACCAGTATACGCTGTAAATCCGAACACTACGATGCGTGACTGAGGCGTAGAAATATTAATATTTTTTCACCTTCCGGGGTACCAAAGCTTTTGACGCTGACTATACGTTCTGAAGGCGAGGTTGATTTTTAGCTTATTCGTGATGACAAGCGCGAACTCTTGATGATGGAATATTGGAGCGTAGAATTGTAGAACTTGTGCAAGCTCAGACGACTTCACGACTCCAACATAGCGATGAGGGGACGTCGAGACTTGCCTCGTCGCCGCCTCGCGGGCGTGCTGGGTCGCCCAGGTTTGGTCATCGAGGGCGGAGCTCCGCAGAGCCTCACGCAACCTCGACGAGAGGGTCGTGGTGTGAATGTGAGTGTACTGTGCTGGGCACTCCCACTGCATATGCGGAAGCGTAGCCGGGTGAGTGCCACAGCACCGGCAGTTGGGGGTGCTGTAAACTTCAGGGAATATAAGATTGAGGCGGGCGGGTGAAGGGTACGTATTTGTTTGTAGCAGACGCAGGGTGGTAGCCTGCGCCCAACTCAATTTGGGGTGAGGTGGGGGGAAAGATCGGCACAGCATGCGTTTTGTTTATTAACATTGATGATAAATGAATAGTCAAAGTAAATGAATGTTACTGTCCGATTCTGGACAGACTCGAGTATAACGCATACGTTCTATATCACGGTAGGTTCCATACTGATTTCATACTACGCATTCCTATTCGAATTTTGGCCTGTCTTAAGCTTACCGAGTTTCAAGTAATCAAAATAGGTAGGCAATCGCTTCTTGGGATGTAGCCGAGGCCATGGTAGATGTGATTAATAATACGGTATATGTTAGTATATAGGCTGACTGGGATTATTGCATGAAGTGCGCCAACGTACCTACGTAAAGTCACGGTGGAAATTACAGAGCCCTTTATTGTTTGTATATTGAAGTCATTGGAGAGTGTCAATGCTAAAAGTAATAAGTTTAATAATATCAGGAATGATTAGCCTTCTGTTAAGCTGTTAGGAAAAATACCATGTACGAAGCTCTATTGTGGTTAAATTGCAACGTTATCAGCGCTTCCAAAAGAAAGTTACTGTACAAGTCCATCTTTCTCGGGCGTTCATGTCACCTAGGTACCACCGCCTGACACATGACCTTTATGTTTTAAAATCTGCCCCGATGACGTAAGTTACGTTGCGGAAAAAATAAATACCCTTTCTAAAGAATGAACCATAACAGCTTTCCCGACAAAGCGCACTACGTTGGCGCAAGTCGTCATTTGTGATAACGATAAGAGCGGACAGCCCGTCGTTAAAAAGGACTTGTCACTCCCCGGTTTTTCTTTTTTGCTCAAGGACGCGACTAACCCGTAGAAGGGTAATCTCTCCCTTCGCATGATGCTTGCTACCTTTCTGGTTCCGGACAAGCGCGTTGTTTGTGTATATTTCAGGCGCGCTTGGCATCGAAAGGCTTAAAGCTTTAAACAGCGAAAGGCTGTCACAGTCACTTCGGTAGCTATACGGAAAGCGCGGACAATCAGTCCACTTTCAGCAAACGCGCTCTCAACCAAGACATAATTGTGAGAAAGGGGCTCCTATATTACCCATAGCGAGAAATGTAACCAGAAATTACACCTCATTATCCCGATATGTTAATGAGCCGCACTCTGCGGCCTGTATTCCGTATTATGCCAAAAAATATAGTTGTGCAGTGTCAGTATAGCCTAAACATAAAACAGGAAATTGAATCATCACATCAACTATCATATATCATAAATTGAAAGAAATAAAACTGAAACTGTACTTCGTAATACTCGCACTGCAAACTTTGATGCATGTGATTCATTTCAATTTCCTATCTGTTCCAGGGTATAAATATGCTGTTCAGTTGGTAAACAGAGATTATTTGCAAAATTTCATAAGAATTTTGCCTACAACATGCACATTTCTCTCTATCAATATATGGTCGAAACATCACAGAGTCGAATTGTGAATCATTTAAAAGTTAAACGGGCGTCTCCACAAAGGGTAAATACCGTAGGAATTTGAGAATGTAAAAATACACAATTTGGTTGCATAAGCTTCCTGGCTATAGGCATGTAATGAAAAGCTCGAATGTATTACACAGCTTTGTCTTTTCGCTGCATTTATAAAGCAATGTACGTTTTTTTTTATTTTAGCGCGTGAGTCCAAAACCACATAGCAACTTATTTACCAAAACGATATAAGTTTCAAGAGCTCGTTAATTAAGTTGTCATTTGAGCAATTAAGACGAGAGACTTTCATGCACAGACAAAATAAGCAGCTAAGAGGAACAACCGACTAGTTATTTCAGAAGAATAACTGAGCTTAGCTATGTAGTGTTAAACTATGTAGCTTTAAATTATGCACATATTTATACATCGCCGGATAGGGGTCATTGGAGATCGCTGGGCGAGGCCTTCGTCCTGCCCTGGACATAAATATATTCTGATGATGATTATGAACACCTGGTCGGAGGTGACCACCCCTCATCCAAGCAATATTTTTTACAGTTTAATAATTTATTATTTGCGCCGTCAGCACTCGAAGGCATTACGGAAGAAAGTGGGTTGAGCAGGCTAAACAAATAATGCAATCATTAAAATGTAACTTTCTAATCATATAATGTTAGCTGGTGGTACGTGGAAAAAACTTCAG
>NC_051157.2:200635004-200705876 GCF_013339745.2 Dermacentor silvarum | reverse complement strand
TGTCGAGGGGACGCCGAGAAAACTAGGTGGGTGATGAAGTTAGGAAATTTGCAGCGCAAGTGGAATCAGCTAGCGCAAGATAGGGGTAATTGGAGATCGCAGGGAGAGGTCTTCGTCCTGAAATGGACAAAAATTATAGGCTAATGATGATGACGATGATGATGAAGCGTATTTGAAAACGCAATCGGCTTGCGATATTTAACCTGCGGACGAGGAAATGGAGAGGTCCGGATAAAGTATTATAATCAGCCATGTCCAACGATTGGTGTGCCTTTCACGGCATGAAATCGTTGGATTATTTGTGGGAATCTCCGTCCACAGATATTCTACATAGTGCTACAGTCTCAGTATATTACCAGCATAAGAAATCTAATTAAACCACTTACATGTCCAACTGTCGAATTTAATTGTGTAATCACGACTTGTCGTAGATATTTTCGTGAAATGACCTTCGTCGAATGTGCAGAGCCGTTTAAATTGCAATAGAACAGTAAACTGAAGCTTTTCTAAAGGCATGTGTCACTTCTGATTTTTTTTCGATTTCGTGTTCAGGCCGTTTCTAAATAAGAGCTACACTATTATTACTCGTTTCCGGGCAGGAGCAAGAGCCGCATATATTGTATAATTTGAAGAAATGAAAGCCACTTTTTAGTGACGTGTACCGAAACTTGAACTATCTAGGTTGCTTATGTGCTCGAAGAACCTTACTGAATATTCGCTTTCCTCCAAATTTTTATACACGGCATTAGTTCTTGCCCCCTGGTATCCTCGGTAAACTGTGTGTGGCGCGGTGTTTATAATTATTCGAAGTATGAAGAAATGGTCTGAGTAACGAGCGATATATATATATATTTATTTATTATTTATTCTATACTGCTAGCCTGGGTACCAGGCCTTAAGCAGGAGTGGGCATACATAATTTTGATGACAAAAGTTGCAACATAAAACATCACAAAGACATAGCGAAAAAAATTGAAAAGTAACTGCACACAGAGAAAAACCTTGCATTTTCTACAATGAAATGCATCATTATACAATTTTTACTACAGGAACAAAAATCAGGATCGGTTCCTCAGTGCATTTATAAATAAATCAACTGTTTCACATCCTACAACATCAGCTGGTAAACAATTCCATTCACGGGTTGTTCCTGGAAAAAAAAGAATTTTTGAACGTATCAGTGCGATTTATACAATCTATGACTTTCTTAGAGTGACAAAAGCGTTGTGTTCTGACAAAAGCGATATATGTTTATTTTGTGTAGGTTCATTACAGCTTTTGTAGAAAGTTACTCATTGAAGTGTTCCAGGGTGTCATACTGCCGCTAGTCGAAATGTTTCCCCGACTTCTAAAAACAACTGCACGAGATGCGGACTTGAAATTCCGTGACAATAGGGAGCATTTTATGCGCAATGCGTTGCGAAACTTTCACTTTCCTGCTTAAATTCAAGTGTTGCCGATAATTACTAAGCCTCGTTTTCCCATGCGTTTCGTTCATCATACGACATTCGTAGTTTTTATTTGGTGTCCTCGGTGAGCTAAACCAGGCATCTTGTTTATATCTGGGAAAATTAAGGGCATTGTATGGGCAATATGTAGATAAGGCAGAAAGTTGGGCTGGTTAGTAACGAGCATAATGAGACATGATTACTAGAGTAAAAGACAGGGGCAAGATAAAGAACACGGGACCACGCTGTAGATATGTAGACAATGTTCAGTGTAGACAGTGTAGATATGTAGATGGTGTAGGTAGATATGTAGTAGATGTAGTAGATATGTATGTAGAGATGTAGACAGTGTAGATATGCAGACAATGTTTAGACAATGTTCTAAGTGAGTGGGTTATATTCGCCTTTGCCCATAGAATAGACGGCTGCGCTGTCATAGTTACAAGTTAACTACAACCAAAGTCAAATTTCAGAATATAGGGGGAACAATACGCCAAGTTTGTTTGCGATGGTAAATTCCTGTTCAAGTGCTAGAGCGTGAGATATGGCCACTTTCGGCTATTCTTCGCAGTGTACCGACATAGCTGTTGGTTACAACAGATTTATATATCATGCAAAGTAAAGAGGGGTCTAGTAAGTGCGACAAAATTTCTACGTTCCTGACCTAGTTATTATAAGCGTTGCAGATAATTACTCAGCCGTCGCCCCCCCACCCCCTATATTTCATACGTCATACGGCGCTTCTAGTTGGTTTCAGCGATGTCCTCAGTGAACTAAACAGGACGCTTCATTTATAGTGGGCACGAAGGACCTAGCATGGGCATGTTTCCTAACAAGCGCATCTTCTGGTTCCTGCAGGCCTTTCTCTTGATTCACATCGACGAGCCTGCGCAGCCGGTTCTTCTTGATGCTGATGGTAGCGACACGTGCATATGCTGACTGGAATGAACAGTGCCGGCGAACCGCTTCTTCGAGAGATCTTGTGACGTCATACCTACAGCGCCATCTTCAGGACAATTCACGTCGTACCACTTGGCTATAAAGGACACGCCGCAGTTCTTTGTCTTCCGTGGGCACGAAGGACCTAGCATGGGCATGTTTTCCTAACAAGCGCATCTTCTGGTTCCTGCAGGTTGGTGATACTTGCTATACTATTCGTAGTGACTGCCGATATCTGCTGGTCCTTCCGTGCCCCAAACAGTGTCTTACTATTACATGTGATCTTTTTTGCATGTGTAAGCTTCTTTTGTGTGGGGATGTTGAACAAAACCCGGGCCCTAGTACTGAAACGATGCTGAAGCAATTGTTAGAGGGACAAAACAAACTAGCCGCTGACATCTCCGCCCTAAGAAATCAGCAAAATGGTTTGCAAGGCATGCTCGAGAATTCAATCAACGCTTCACAGAACCGGAAATGAGAACTCCTTGTGTCGATGAACTTCAGCAAAATATGAAGTATCTTCGAGAAAAGGTCAGAGACTTAGAGGACAGGAGTCGGCGATCCAACTTAATTGTCTTTGGCGTACCAGAAAATGCTAATGAGACTGAACAAGATCTGAAACAAAAAGTTATAAGAACTATTTTGCGAGAAGCTTGGCACTGCGTGTAGTTCCGTGGTAGAATTAACCGTCTCGGCAAACCTGGTAGGTCTAGGCCTGTGATAATATATTTCCAGGAATACAACGAAAAAAGAACATTCTAAAAAATGCATACAAGCTCAAATGAACGAAGGTATCAATTCAGAATGATTACTCACCGGATACACTAAAAAAAGAAAACTTCTCTGGAATAGCGAAAAAAATGAAAAGCAACAGGGTAAGAAAGTATTCTTCTGCATGACAAGCTGAGCGTCGACGGTGAGCTCTTTACCTGGGATGAAATTAGCAACACGAGAATCAAAACGCACAGACAGCAAAGGAGAGCTAATAAAGAATGATGCCAACCGCTATGTAATAAGGATCTACGAATCATTAACATCAATGTACGCAGCATCCTGAATAAAAACGCCGAACTTGAAGCTGTACTTCTAGTAACCCCCCCCCCCCCACATAGTCGTGATTACTGAAACTTGGTTGCACGGTGCCATTGATGACGCAGACATTTTTCCACCATCGTATAAAGTATTCCGTCGTGATAGGCCGACACGTGGTGAAAAACACTATATCTGCCTTTTTAACCCGCCAATCGATAATCATGAAGTGAAAGCCTCACATTAAAAGTGTCATGTTGGGAGCGATTTTTATGCTTTTTGCTGTGTATCGTGCACTCGACTCGCCTTCTGTGTTTTTGCGTCAACCATGTGAACACGTGGTTTCATTTAAAAATGGAAAATATATTTTGGCTGGGGACTTTATCTACCAGGTGTTGACTGGTATCAGCCGTTTTCTAACCATGAAATGAGCTCGCATGTCGCATACCTGACTGATATAATGCTTACGGCTGACGTCCAACAAGTAGTTGATCAGCCTACCCGCATTCAAGGCAACTGCGCTTCCCCGCTTGACCTCATTTTTATCAGCCGTTGTATTAAAGATTACTCATTGTCTGTGCAGCCTGGTCTATCCGATCATGAAATGGTGCTTCTTTCATTCTTTCTTGGGGCGTGCAAAACCCAGCCTCTGTTTCCATAATGGCCAAAGACTTTCGCGTGCAAACGATGAAAGTGTCCTTGACTTTCTTGACTTGCACATCGGTAGCTTTCAAGGCACAGATGCTGCTGATCTTTGGGAACGGTTTAAACATTTGTGCAGATACAGCCTTGAAAACTTTGTTCCAAACAAAATTAAGAAAACACACCGTAAAAACCCTTGAATTACAATAAGTATATTGCAGCTAAAAAGAAAAATTAAAAGGCTTAAACGACAGTGCGCCAGCAAGAGCACAGTACATAATAATCAAGAAATTCTAAACCAAGCTATCAGTAGCGCGAAGCAGCACTACTTTAATCACACGCTGCCTAGTTTCATTTCTGGTTCACCACAAAAGTTCTGGCAATTTCTTTCGAAAAGTAAGAAGGCGATCGACCGCATTGTACAGGATGACGTTGTCATCGTTGATAAACAAGACATTGCAGAAAAGTTCAATGCCTATTTTTACGGTGACTTTTCCAACCCTGCTGAACCCTTACACCAAAATCATGTCCGTTATGACGAAACAAATCTTGTATCATTTATCCGGTGTTATATCAATGTTACTAAACCTTAAGGCAAAAGCATCGCCTGGCCCTGACAATATACCCAATTTTTCCTTCGCCGCTATGCTGAGATGCTCACTCCATATCTAAGAGTTATTTTTAACAAATCATTGACGACAGCTATCATTCCTGAGGACTGGAGGACGGCAAGCATTGTACCAGTGTTAAAGAAGGGCGACTCTGCATTGCTAACGAATACCGATATCCTTAACCGCGTCTTGCTGTAAGCTCCTTGAACATATTATCGCAACTTATATTATGAAATTTCTTAATGATAACAGTGTACTGTCTCCATTTCAGCATGGTTTTAGGAAAGGTCTTTCCACAACAACTCAACTAACCACAGTCATACGTAATTTTGCCTCTATTCTAGATAAATCAGGCCAGGTAGACGTAATATTTTTATATTTTAGGAAGGCTTTTGATCTTGTTTGCCACACAAAACTAATTTTAAAGTTAAAAACCATAGGACTACCAGAGTTGATCGTTGCTTGGGTTTCCGCATACCTTGCAAACCGCACACAGTTTGTAAGTATTGATAATAATTTTTCACGACATCTGCCTAGTTAGCTCAGGAGTCCCACAAGGAAGCGTACTAGGCCCGCTTTTGTTTCTCATATACATCAACGACATTGTCCAGGTAATAAATGAACCAGTTCAGATTAGACTTTTGCAGATGATTGCTTGCTTTTTAATGAAATTAAATCTCCGGATGATCAAGCCTTGCTGAATACTAACCTGCAAAACATACATACATGGTGTCAAGAGTGGGAAATGAAACTTAACGCTGACAAAACGGTTTTCATGAATATGAGTAGAAAAAAAAACATCTTACTTTTTTCGTATAGTCTCCCTTCACAACAGCTAACGAAGGTCCCTCATTACAAATACCTCGGCGTCACAATAACTAGTACACTCAGTTGGAATACCCATATTTCCAACATTTACACATCCGCCTTCCGTAAACTATGCTTTTTGCGACATAAGTTAAAACACACACCACCTGATGTCAAACTACTCGCATATTCATCATTTATAAGACCCAAACTCGAATACGCATCTATTGTCGAGGACCCTCATACGAAAAAGAATGTCGAAGCATTGGAGATGATCCAACGAAAAACAGTTAGATTCATTTATTCTAAATACCGCCAAACTGACTCTCCGACTCAACTAATGAATCTTTATGGCATAAAATCATTGCAATTACGAAGAAAAATTGACAGAATAAAATTTCTCTTTCATTTGAAGAATCGACAATTGCTACTCCCCCCTGAGCCATACGTGACATCACTGGTGTCACGAACTACAAGGCATTGACATGAAGAATCAGTAACCCCATACAGCACCAAAACTAACCTATTGAAGTTTTCATTTTTCCCGCGCACAAATAACGAGTGGAACTCGCTGCCAATATCATCAGTGCAAAGTATAACAATAATTGAAAGTCTTCAGGATTGATGTTGATTATTTCACTTATACTCCTTTTTGTGTGATTATTGAGATATTCAAGGTATTATTACTTTCGTGCTTTCCTGTACAAATGAAACACTGTATGAACTACACTGTATGTAAATGTGACTATGTATTGCCTTCACGTGTACACTTTTGCCCCTCCTGCTAGGGCCCAAGTCGGGCCTGCAGTATTTTGTAAATAAATAAATAAATAAATAAATAAATAAATAAATAAATAAATAAATAAATAAATAAATAAATAAATAAATAAATAATAAATATTTGGCAAATATAAAGGGCGTGGCGTGTGCAATATGCAAGTAAATTTGAAAGACAGGGGACTAATTGTGATATTTGCAGCAAATTACGCAAGCAAGCGATCCGGAGCTTTATGAATATGTTTTGCGAACAAAGGAGAATTTATCCCGCTGCCCTGGGAGAACTGTTAACTCAACCGATATCAAATCTAGAGAAATTTGAGAGGGCAGGGGGGGGGGGATGAGTAGGGAGGGAGTACACCATGGTACACGTTATGGCGAAGTAACGTATGTTAATGAAATACTGGCTTTTAAAAAAATTCTATCAAGAAGTGCTCGGCAACTTCTTTAACTATGCGATATAATTCAGGAAACCAAAAACATTTACAGAAACTGTTCGAAAGAAACAGCTTCGCTGGAAACTTCGTTGCAATTCTCCAAGGTGGCACACATCTGATGCCTTTTTTCTTGCTATTATTAAGAGTCATTTATGTTGATTGTACTTCGTTGTGTATAACTTCGACAATAATATTACTTTAACTAGCAATACATGTGTGCTGTATGCAGACTTAGAGTACAATTCTTTGTTTAATTAGCAACGTCGTCTGTAACAAATGCGCATTTTCTGACGTGCGCTACGCTGTTGCTACTGGGCGGGATCAGGGACCTCTGGGCACTCACTGCATTTTGTCCCTATATCATATGTAGATTTTATAGAGTGTCAAGAAATAAATGCGCATTCAAATAATTTTTGGACCTGCATGGTTCACTATGTGTGATTGATACATAGGTTTATGTCATTTCAATATAAAAAGTACTGACATACGCATTTCCCGGCTTTTTGACTTGTTGTAAAAGTAATTCGATACACCCGTATATATATATATATATATATATATATATATATATATATATATATATATTGTAAAAATGAAGGCATGCACTTGGGCTCGGTTGCTCGGACACCGGGCGCTAGGGGGCGAACGAGGAGAAGACGACGAAGGAGAGAATAGAACAGCCGGCCCAGGAACGGGTGCTGTCTCTGTGTCTTCCATTACAGTGGCGCAGTCGACGAACGCCCGGTCTTAAGGCGCTCAAGCCTTAAGCACCGTGCTGCGGAGGCCTTGCATCCTCCTGCATCTCACCGTCCTGGGTCCTTTCGGTGAGGGAGCGTCGTCAGCGCTTCCCTTGGCATGGCTGCCGTACCTGGGACTACCTTGATCTCCGAGCTGCCAAGGCATGTCGTCCACGCTGCCTTGGACATGGATTCTCGCCGTCCTGGGTGCCTCCTGAGGCAAGGGAACGCCGTCCACGCTTCCCATGCCGTGGATCTCTGCCCCATGACACCATCGACAACTAAGCCAGCAAGGGATGCCGTTCACGCTCACCTCACGATGCTTCCGGCTACAGTGAGTGACGCGACCGCCACCAGCTTTGGCTCAACGGATGCCGTGCACGCTCCCTTGGCCACTGGTCTGGCTGGCCCGAGTACTGCGGCCGCTGCCGCCGCCTCAGGGTGCGCGGATTCCGCCCTTGGCTCAACGGATTGCTCAGACGGCAGCCTGCCCGACGTCATGCGAGCCATCTCGCTGCTGTCCCAGCAGCTGGACTACTTAGTTTCAGCCACTTCCGATTTCCCTCTAGCCGCGTTTCCATCACCTGCGTCCTCGAAACTAACTACCGGAGTTCCACGGATTTCCTAGTGACCCTATTCTGTGGGTGCAAGCGGCCAACGCGCTCGGGGCACGTCATGCCTGGCCCGACAATACGACATGGTTGGTTGCGGCGGGGCGACTTCGAGGTGCCGCCAAAGCATGGGAGAACTACGAGGGTATCCAACAGTGGTCCTGGCCTGAGTGAACTGCAGCTCTAATAGCTGCTTTCGGCCAGCTACCTTCTGCCTGCGGTGAGTCCGACCAGCGAAGTTATGCGTAGGGTGCTCCGGCGAGCCACTGCTTCGATGCTGCGGCAGGTGTGCCCAGCAACGCATCGACAGAGTGGTCCGCAGGCTGCCTCGCCGCAGACGCCGGCTCACCGGGGGTCACCGTCTGCTTTTACCCAGACGACGGGAAGCGCATGATGACCACCACTTCCGCTAGTTTCCCGCTTCCGATAGATCCATCTGGTGGCCGCCCGCTCCCTTATGGCTGTGCTGCCCCTACATTCCCGAGCATCAGGTGCGGCTCGTCGTCGTCGAAGATTGTGGCCGAGAACTAGCGGTTCGGCAGCAGCGGCGGCGAGTCGAGACCTCAGCCGCCACCGCATCGGTCACAGGCCTCCCGTTCGAACAGCTCCACGTCGGCGTCCTCCACCATCCACGCAGGAGTGAAGGTGCGCCCTTCAGAGTCAGTGCCGCGCCCAAGGCACAGCGGCTACCGCAACGAAGCGCCACCCCAGAATGGCTCCGACCATGCCCTCCAGCAACCCAGAGCACCACCACCCTCAGAAAGCATCCCAAGCTGCCCCTGTGACAGTCCCCGAAAGCCTGAGGAGAAGAGGGGAAGACCGGCAGCACCACCCACAAAAATTAACGGAGCACCCTCCAAGGGAATCTCCCCAACCCCACCCGAAACCGACAACGCTCACCGGCAGGACAATCGACGGCACGACCTCACGACCAGAGCGCAACAGTCAGTGCCGACCCCCCGAGGAGCTGGTTGCGCGTTGGACGGTCTTGACAACTATTGCCGACGACGACTATACAATGATTTTTCAGCATCAGCGCACATTCACAACCGCCAGAGCCATCTTCAGCAGCGTGGCTGAGTGTAAAGATGAAGACATGCACTTGGGCTCGGTTGCTCGGGCACCGGGCGCTAGGAGGCGAACGAGGAGAAGACGACGACGAAGGAGAGAATAGAACAGCCGGCCCAGGAACGGGTGCTGTCTCTGTGTCTTCCATTACAATATATATATATATATATATATATATATATATATATATATATAGTGTGAGCGCATTTTGGGCATATCGTCGTCGTCATCTGTACAAACGGCTCATCATCATCATTCGTCTCGCGCGGTGCTTCGTCTCTGCTTTCGAGCGGCTGCTCGGAAATAAAGGCATCGCATCGGTCGACGTCTCACAAGTGGTGGAGTGTGCTTCCGATTCCCACGTCCTCTTACTTTCCCGATTGCCCTGGAGCTCCGGTCCGGTCGTCGTTTGCGCTCGCCTACCACGTTGATGGCAGAAACCAACCCATCCACCAGTGCTGCTACCACCACTGCTCAGCCAGCTGGGCCTACCTGGACGGTGAACACCAAACACCGCGATCCTCCCGTCTTTGCCGGCCTCCGCGGCGATGACGTGGAAGACTAGCTCGATCACTACAACAGAGCCAGCGACGTCAACCATTGGGACAACACGCACAAGTTGCGGTATGTCTCTTTTTACCTAACCGAAGTTGCGAAGACGTGGTTATTTAACCACGAAAGTGACTTTTCGGATTCGCCATCATTCACCAAGCAATTTCGCCAGATATTCGGCATGTCGTCTGGACGCTCCGAAATCGCGAAACAGAGGCTGGCAACGCGCATACAAGAACAGGGCGAGTCCTATACATCCTACATTGAGGAGGTCCTCGCTCTCTGCCGCCGCGCACAGAGTGGCATGGCGGAGGCTGACCGCGTTCGCCACATACTGAAGGGCATCAACACAGTCGCCTTTAATGCTGTCGTCATGCAGAGCCCAAATTGCGTTGGTGATAATGTCACAGCATGCCAACGTCTAGACACGCTCCAGTCTGTTCGCCCGCTGCTTCCCTTTACTTACAGTCGCGTCAAACTGCGTTGACGAGGACTCGTTCCGATTGCGTTCACGAATAACACACATACCGCGGAGAACATAGCATTAACACGGATGCACGAACGAAAATAACACACGAAAACAGGCCTATGAATATGCCTCGGTATCTGACAGCTGCCGGCCATATGCTGCCGGCGCAGCAAGCTTACCAGTGTTACCAAGCGATACAGTGCATTGGCCATTCCACGTTTGGTTTCGGTTCCGATTTCACTGAATGTGTCAAAACTCTATCTTGGTGGTAATTTTTGGCAGTATTTCATTTAATAGGGCAAACGTATCTCGATTGACTAATTAATAATTAATTATTAGTCGCGGCCGACTAATTTAATAAAGTATCTCGATTGACTGGTGTAGCAAGCGTTTTTGTTTGTGCTTCTGCGGTATCTATATAACGAATAGGAATTCAGCAGCAGGTATCCTAACTTAGGCGTTATTATTCCCAGGCTGCTTTACTTAGGCCGGTATATATGATTTCAAAAGTGTATGTGCATGTTCTTTCTCAAAAAGTAGACATATTCATCGGGTGTGGTTGTGAGCCAATGTGCAAAACAATGAGTTCATGGTGTGTTTTTCTGCGGTAAAATTCACTTCAACCCGTTACTACCTGCTCGGCGCAAGCACATTCATTTCGATCTAGATGCTCTGCCTAAAGCTGCTGTGCAGAGAATCGCATTTGTTGCGTGCAGTAGCTACAACTCGTAATCCGGCAGGCGCGGTGCTTATAACCCATACTAGACCGCAGTAGCGCACCCAGGATCTTTGCCAGGGGGGGGGGGGGGGGGTACATATTTTTGTGTTTGGAGGGGGGGGGGGAAGCAAGCACTTTGCATAATCTGTAATTTCCTTGCTTCAGCCAGTGGAATCCAACCGCAACTCAAATGCCTAATAATTATAATAATGACACTAAGGATGATGACAATGTTTATTTCTTCAGCGTTTTACTCAAAGTAATTTAAGAGTGAACGCGTAAATAGAAGACAGTGATAGAGTGTTTTTGTTCATCAGGCAAATTCGACCTCAAGCCATCTCCTGAATAGTAGTAACAATGCATGTGAACAGAGCGCTGAAGGTGTTGGACTGGTGGGGCTGGACGCGTGAAGGGGGGAGGGGGGCTAACTCGGCCTCAGGGGGGGGGGGGAGTGTTAACTATAATTCAGGTATACTTATAAATCCTTATATGACAATATAAGGTGCTTACTTGCAACCATATATGGCAGTAGAAGGCCTATTTGTACCCTTATATGGCGTTATAAAGCCTTACTTGCAGTCATATATGGGCTGGTTGCTCTACGAGCCTGACATAACAGTGCTGCGTTCGTAATCAGGTAAATAGGACGAATAATTATACGCGAAACATTTCAGTTCAAATGCTCATACCGAAATGTATAAACACGGAACTAGACATTCATGAGATTCCCTCACACTTTCCAGTACAAGCATGTGCCGAAAAATTTGGAACTAAGACGTAGCCCAATAAGTTGAATATGTGATTTCCAAGTGCACTCTCCCGAGACCGCTGCCTTTGAGTAAGAGAAACATATCACGAAGCCCGTGCTGCTAATGTATACACTCGCTAGAAGTGACTGCGAGCCCTAACACGTCATTGCCGCCGTGCTTTAGACATCACCTATAAGTGGTGTCGAAACCCGACGTCTGTCGTGTTTCCGTCTCCGGAAATCGCTTTCGCCGCATGCAGCCAGCAAAAGCACAGCCTTAAAGACCTACATTTCGTCTGGGTGCCACCACTGCGGCATGAATTTGGACTCCGCCTATTAGTGATGTCCAAAACCCTACGTCTCTGAGGTGTTTCCGGCTTCCGGTATGATTCCCGCTGTCTTCAACCAGTAAATACATAGCTTTAGGATTCGTATTTTAAATCCAGACTGTGTCAGCCTGCGACTCCGGCGCATGTCTTACTTTCCTTCCTTCCTTCTTCTTCTTTCTTTCTTTCTTTCTTTCTTTCTTTCTTGCGTTCACGAATGAGCTATTCTTAATCAGAAAAGGCGATCAAGATTGTTTTGTGGCAACGTGTTCCGCTGAGTTTTTGTAGTTCTGTGGGCTCGAATAGCGCCGGATGACATATGTGCATCTGTTGTTTAGCGATCCCAAACGCAAAACATTGTTCAGCATCATCGACTTCCCATGTGACGTGCCCACACGATTCAAAATTTTAATGGTTTACTTCACGGCTGCCTGGTCCACGGCTTCTTTGTCCACTGCTTCTTGGCTCATTCGCTAGAACTATTCTACGCTGTGATATCAGACCGTATGCCGTTTACTTGAAGTGACGCGCTCTGGAGCGGAAGAGTGGACATTTTCAGCCGTGCGGGACGCGGTCTGCATCGTTCTCGGATCCGGATTGCAACCTAAACTCTGCGCAAGGGCATACCAGTGAGTTTTTGCTTGGCACTTACTGCTTGTGTAGCGGTTACCCGGAATATTGCGAATGAAACAGCTTGGAAAGTATACGCCGGGTTCCTGATACTCGCTCCAACAACGAGTATAAGGAACGGCGCGCACTTGCGAAGGCAATCGCTGTGGAATAATTTGCAGCGAAAAAGTAAACTACCCGAAGCTGCGTCTCGTAAATCCATGGATTTCTAAACGGTGGCATTTTTCAACGCGTAATTGCCTGTAGGACCAGTCATGAGCAATTCCACAGCATGAAGAAAGATATAGTACTGGTTCCCGTAGAAATAAATTTCTGTGTAGAGTCGCCAGCCAGTTACCATCTGCCCTATGAAGCTACAATTCGTAGGTCTATTGCACTATAGTCAAGTGAAATAAATCAAAACCTACACAACCCCGAAAATTTCTTGTGTGCAAGCTGACGTAACTATTATAGGGACCGAGGTTAGGTCCGCTATAACAATGCGTGAGTTGGCGAGGGAAAGAACAAGGCAACGTTCAGGCCGATGGCAGGAGCAGAAGAAGCTATATTTTTTTCTTTTATTTTTATAACCTCGCAGCACGATGCACGACGCACATGCGCATGCATATGCACGCATGCCATAAATAAAAGGCAGCCGATGAAGGTGACGATGGCCGCTAGAGGGCTTCACCCTTTTAGGTGAAGCGCAGCGATACACGGGCGCCCAAGAAATGGCCTTTGGTGTCGTGTGTTCGGATAAATTCTTTGTTTCCGCGCTTGTAAAGTGGTCGAAAGCGCATAATGCAGGCGAGGTGGCCAGTAAGGCGGGTTTGACTGTCTATAGCCACGACTTATTCACGTCCGTTGAGCTCAATGGGGACAGTTTTTTTCTGTCCGGCTGAGCAACTTCAAAGGGCCGTCGTAGGGAGGCGTAGGGGATGGTCAGATGCCTTCACGCCGGACGAAAACGTGGCTCGCTGTAGTCATGTCCTTACTTACAAAAACGCCTATCGACGATACATCCCGACAAGCGCAAGGACGCAGGCGTGAAAAGAAGAAGCGGAGCTGTTGAACGTAACTGTCTGGATCGGGCGTGGCGACAGTAGCTGGCGCGAAAAATTCCCCCGGCATACGCAACGTTGTGCCATAGACCAACTCTGCAGTTTTGCAGCCGAGGTCCTCCTTGAAAGACGAGCGCGCGCTAAGCAGGACGAGTGGAATCCTAAAAAGCGCGAGCCTGGCGAGCCATCAAGGCGGCTTTAAGCTGACGATGAAGGCGTTCGACCATTCCATTGGCTGATGGGTGGTACGCGGTAGTATAGACATGGCGGACGCCAAGCAGGCACGTGAGTTGGCGGAAGAGATCGCATTCAAACTGTCGGCCGCGATCGGTGGTAACAAAGATGGGGCATCCGAAGCGTAAAATCCAGCCACTGACAAACGCGGAAGCCACGCCAAGTGCCGTTACGTCGGGGAGAGGAAACGCCTCAGGCCAGCGGGCGTAACGGTCCACACAAGTGAGGATGTAGCGAGCACCTTTGGATGGTGGGAGTGGGCCAACGATATCGGTGTGAACGTGATCGAAACGAGCGTCGAGTGGGCGAAAGGAGTGAATCAGCGATTTCGTGTGTCGGGTCATCCTGGAGTGTCGACAGTGAAGGCATTCACGCGCTCAGCGGCGCACGTCAGAGTTCACACTCGGGCACACAAAACGGGTCGTAATTAGACGCTGCCTAGCACGAACTCCGGCATGACTTGCGCCGTGAAGCTTGTCGAATATTTGACAGCGCAGCCGGAGTGGGATAAACGGACGTGTTCGACCCCGTGAGACATCTCAAGCGATAGTGCCCGAAGAAAAATAAAGGGGAACGTCGGACAACTCCAGTGACGTGGTGGATGAGCGGATGTCCCGAAGGTAGACGTCTGTAAGTTGCGCCGCGGCGATTTCTTCGAAGTCAAGTGTGGGCGTTGATATTGCGTTGATACGAGAGAGAGCATCTGCGGCCGTGTTGACTGCGCCTTCAATGTACCGAACGTCCACGGTGAATTCGGAGATAAAGTTGAGGTGCCGTATTTCTCGTGCGGTATAAGTGTTGTGGTTACCGCGAAAAGCGAATGTGAAAGGCTTGTGGTCCGTGAGAACTTGAAAGCTTTAGTCTTCCAGCAGGTGTCGGAAATGTCTAATGCGTAAGTATACCACCAGCAGCTCACGAGCGAACGTGCTGTATCGCGTTTCTGCAGGCTTCAGTTACCGTGACAAAAACGTGAGTGGGTACCAGGAGTTACCCTGGAGATGCTGTAACACCGCACCGACAGTCGTACTATATGCATCTATGATGAGATGCATTTGTGCAACGTGCGGAGGATGCACCAGCAGTGTGGTATCCGCCAATGCGTTTTTGACAGCTTGGAAGGACGCTTCGGCGTCAGACGTCCAAGTCAGCGCCGAGGACGGAGCTTTCGTGGTCTTGAATAGGTCGGTGAGTGGTATGATAATGCGGGTGATGTTGGGATGAAATCAGCCGGGGAAGGTGAGCAGCCCAAGGAACTCGCAGAGCTTTCAGATTGATGTTGGGCGGGGAAAGTCGCGCAAGGCTTAAACCTTCTTTTCCAACGGTCTGATTCCCTCGCGAGTCACGCGCTGTCCGAGGAACTCAATGTCGTCGAAGCTGGAGACGCACTTTGCGGGGTTGATGAGAAGGCCGTGTTCCTGGAGCCTAGACAATAGCAGGCGCAAATGGTCGCAATGCTGTTCGCGGGAAACACCAGGAGGTCGTCGAGATATGCAAATACGAGGGGGAGTGCCCGTGTTACCTCGTTGGTGAACCTCTTGAACGTCTGAGCAGCGTTTGTCAAGCCGAACGGCATGCGAACGTACTCGAAAAGCCCGAATGGTGTTACAATTGCAGTCTAGGGGATGTTTACTGGCTCTGCCGCAATCTGGTGGTAAGCCTTTACCAAATCTATATTGCTTAATATCACCGCTCCCGCTAGGATGGCGGAGAAGTCGTGAGTGCGGGGGAGGGGATAGCGGTCAGGGACGTTGCGCGCGTTGATGGCATGGTAGTCGCTGCACGGGCGCCAATCCCCAGGGTCACGCTTGGGAACCATGAGGAGAGCTGACGACAAACTGCTCGACGAAGGACGGATGATGCCCAGTTGCAGCATGTGGTCGAATTATCTTTTGGCCATGGCAAGGCGGTCCCCAGCGAGGCCTCTTGGTCGGCAAAACACTGGAGGGCCAGTAGTGACAACGTGATGCGTGACTTTGTGACGTACTGGCAGCTCAAGGTTGGAAGGTTTCATGATGGCTGGGAATTCTTACAGAATTGAGGCGTACGTAGATGATGGTTACTGAGGCACCGTTCCCGTGATTAATGTCGTAGGTGCGAGGATCCCTTGTATAGACATTCTGGTCGTCAAGTAGACGAGTCGACGAGCGCGAAGATCAACACTGAGAGCGATGTGGGTCAAGAAAACAGCACCCAATATGGTCATGCGTAGGTCTGCAACGACGAATACCCAACGGAAGGTGCGTCGGAGACCCAAGTCGATCGTAAGAGAGCGCTAACCATATGGGTTGAAAGCAGACCTGTTGGCTGCTTGAAGGGGTGCAGTTTTCTGATAGCGCTGCCGTTCTAGCCGCACGGCAGGCACGAAACTGACGTGTGCACCTGTGTCCACGAGAAAGCAATTTCCGGCAGTCCTGTCAGTGACGTAGAACAGGCGGCTTGGCGTACGGCAAGAATCACTGGCCACCATCACTGGCTCTGCGGTATGTTTCCCTGCCAGCCGCAAGGGGCACGGCACTGACGTGCGCAGGCACCGCAGTTGCTGTGGTACCAGCAGTATACGCGGCGACGAGGGCTTGAACGGGAACGGGAATCGCGGTTTCATCAGCGAGGGTGGGACGGTGGTGGTATGCATTAACAGTCTCGGCAAGGTTATCGATAAGTTGCTCAAGGCAAAACTGCCGGTCTCCGAGTTGCGATAGCGGAACGGTAGATTCCATTGCCACAGTACCTCTTGGTGAATAGTCAACGACGCGATCGGCCAGCTCCGCCTGCTTGTAGAGGGATAGGTCGTCTGCTGCGGTAGTCAAGGCAATAACCATATTCTGCGGCAGGCGCTGAAGTAACAGTTCTCGCAGCAGCTGGCTGTTTGCATCCAGCCTACTGTCACTGAGAAGCCGCCGCATGCGACGTAGAAGTTCCGACGGTCACCGGTCGCCGAGCTCCTGCTGAAGACACCTGCGCACAGACACAGACGTGCGGTGCAGCACCGTCATTTTAAAGGGGTCATAGGGGATGGTTTCGTGGGGCGCGTCCACAATGTCGTAGAACTCTGCAACCACCTACGTTGAGAGTGCGGAAACAGCGTGGTAGAACTTCGCTTGGAGCGAAGTAATGTGCCGAAGGGTGAAGATGGCCTCCGTGTGTGTAAAACAGGCTGCAGAATTCTGTGGCCAAAACCATGGCAGGGGAATCTGCACCATGGCGATGCCCTCTGCGCCGATCTCCGGTCTGTCGTTCGTGGTCACTTCCATGAGATGGTGCTCCCCTTGCGATCACGTCCGGGCAATCACGTTATAGGGACCGAGGTTAGGTCCAATATAACAATGCGCGACTCGGCGAGCGAAAGAACAAGGAACCGTTAAGGCCGATAGCAGGATCAGAAGAAGCTATTATTTTTGTAACATTTTTCTAACCTCGCAGCACGCAGCACGAGGAACGAGGCCCATGCGTATGCATATGCACCTGAGCGCACCATAAATAAAAGGCGGCCGATGAAGATGACGATGGAGAGAGAGAAGAACTTTATTTATTTCCGGCAGATTGCTGGGCTGGGTTCCACCTAGGAGCCAGCGGAGAGACCGTGTCTCCCGGCAGCTTCCTCGGCCTGCTGGATAGCCCACAGTTGCTGGTCCAGGCCTGAACTGAGCAGCGCAGTCCCCCAACGCGCCCGAAGGCCCTCATTGGAGGCCGCGACCCCAGTATTGCTGATTAATGCTGGACATGCCCATAGGATGTGATCTAGTGTGGCTCTGGTGTTACAATACTGGCATAGATTGGTTGTATATAATTCGGGGTATATATGGTTCATGATGACAGGGTTCGTGTACGTTCGTGTTTGTAGCTGCCGCCATTGAACGGACTGGGCTCTATTGAGCTTGGGGTGAGGTGGTGGATACTCAAGCCTTTGCATTCGATAATGTTGAGTAATGTCACAGAATTTAGTGAGCCGATCGTCCCATTCCCACACCACCGCGGAGGTGTCCGTTCGAGTGGCTGCTTCTTCGAACCCGGCTCGGAACGTGAGACCTCGAACCACGTTGTGCGCCACCTCGTTTGGACTGAACTCCGGCTGATCAAGAGGTGTGTGGGCTGGGATCCAGAGAATTTGTACGCATTTGTCTGCCTCATAAGTTTTGCCTGTATTAAGGATCCGCAATGCCTCAGGGGAGATTCTGCCGTTGGCGTAGTTTCGCACGGCCGTTTGAGAGTCGCTGATGATGTACGAGGCATTGGTGTGAGCTATCGCCAGCGCGATAGCCACTTCCTCCGCCGTTTCTACGTGTCTTGTGGCGATTGATGCGCTTGCTTTGCATTGATGTGTGTGGTCTACGACCGCAGCTACGAAGCGGTGACGGTCCCGATAGCGTGCTGCATCGACAAAGACCGCTTCCTCGTTGTGACCAAAAATCTTAGTCATAGCTTTGGCTCTACTGACGCGTCTGCCCTCGTTGTGTTCGGGGTGCATGTTCTTGGGTATCGGTGGAACTGTGAGTTTAGTTCGGATATCGCGTGGTATGTCATGTTTGTCGCCGTGTTGGGTGTGGTAAGAGATGCCGAGATTCTCGAGTATCTGGCGGCCTGACTTAGTCCTGGCCAATCGCTCGTATTGTGATATTTGTTGCGCCTCGATAAGCTCCTCGAGGGTATTGTGTAATCCCAGTTTAAGAAGGAGGTCTGTGCTGGCGTGTTGCGGCAATCCTAGTGCTTGTTTATGTATTCGCCTAATGAGGCTGTTGAGTTTTGCTTTTTCTGCGACGAACCATCGGTGATAGGCTGCCGCATACGTGATCTGGCTGAGTACGAATGATTGGATGAGGCGGAGGATGCTAGACTCTTTCATGCCTTTGTGTTTATTGCTGATGCGTTTAATAAGGCGCATCGTGTTCGATACTTTTGCGTCAATGTTGCGAACTGTCTCGCCGTTTGTGCCCTTACTCTCGATTATCAGTCCTAACACCTTAATTTTATCCACGGTTGGTATGATGTGACCGTCGCTTGTCGTGAGTGTTATATCGGCGTGTGTCTGTGCTTGGTGATGTTTGGGTGGTCGGCCCTTGAGTGTAGGGCGATATAGCAGTAGCTCGGATTTCTCCGCCGAACAGGATAGTCCTGTCCCTTGCAGATACCGTTCTACTGTGTCAATAGCCTCCTGTAATATTTGTTCTATGGATCCATCACTGCCCTCGCATACCCAGAGGGTGATATCGTCGGCATAAAGAGTATGATGGAGTCCGGGGATTGTCTGAAGTTGTGACGGAAGGCCTAGGAGGGCGAGGTTGAACAGCATCGGAGATATCACGGAACCCTGCGGGGTGCCCACGCTTCCCATGGTTATCTCGGACGATGTGAGCGCTCCTACGGTGATGGTGGCTGTTCTGTCCGTTAGAAATGCTCTGATATAATTGTACGTGCGAAGGCCCAAGTTTAGGGTATTGATCTGATTTAGGATGGTGCTGTGTGTGACGTTATCAAAGGCCTTCTTAAGATCTAGGCCGAGAATGGCCTTAGTGGAGTGGCCTGTGCAGTCTATGATGTGGTGTTTCAGCTGCAGCATGGTATCCTGGGTCGAGAGATGCCTACGGAAGCCGATCATGGTGTATGGAAATAGGTCATTGTCCTCTAGGTAATTTGTTAGTCTATCCAGGAACATGTGCTCCATCAATTTGCCCATGCACGACGTTAAGGAGATGGGCCTAAGATTGTTAGTATTTAGTGGTTTGCCCGGTTTAGGAATGAGGATCACCTGGGCCTTTTTCCACTGCGGGGGCAAGCTGCCGGTGGTCCAGCATTGGTTAATGTATTCTGTGAGTTGCGTGATTGACTCGTCGTCAAGATTACGTAGTGTCCTGTAGGTAATGGTGTCGGGACCTGGGGCAGATTTGGAGTTAAGTTTGTGCAGGGCGGCGCGGATATCCGCCTCGGTGAATTCCTCGTCTAGGGTGGTGTTGGACTGGCCTGCGTAGTCTGGGTGCTGCTGAGGAGGAACCTGAGAGATGTATTTGAGCTCTACCTCCCTAAGGAATTCCTCCTCTGTGCCCTTGTACGCGTGTATGAGTTTGTTGATGGTTTGTCGGTGGGCAGATTTGTTGTCTTCTGGGTCGAGTAGGAATCTGAGAAAACGCCACGTTTTACCTAAACTTAATTGCCCGTCCATTGCATTGCAGGTTTCGTCCCAATGTTGTCGGCATAGCTGTGTTGCATACATCTCTATCTCCTTATTGAGGAGCGCTATGCGTTTCCTGAGGTTTCTGTTGTGTTTCTGTGTCTCCCATCTCTACGATGGACCCTAGACTATATTTCCTATAATTTACCTAGCTTGCGTCTCACTTTCGATTAATTATTTTGGAAAGGGCACCATTGGGCACTTATTTTTGAAGTAGAGTAGAATATTTGCAGCATCAGACAAATATTACTGTGATTATAGGAGTGATTATTATTGCAGTCTAACTGTGGTCACTGCAATATTCTTTCAGTTTTATACGGAAAATGCGGTAATTTCAAACACGCGAAACCGCTTTGACAGTGTTCCTACAACCTTGTAATCCTTAGGTTGTCACCGACTATGGTTACATATACTTAGTTCAGTGGTTTGCGTATAGTATGTTTTCATATTGCATGTCATACCAATGTCATATCATGTTTCTTGAGCAAAAGAAATGACTAATGTGAACTGAAAACACAACAAATGAATTGTTATTAGCCAGCAGGGAACACTAGTAACTGTTCATATAGAAAACAGACAGCGATAACTAATGACAAAATTTTATGTAAATGATTTATTTGCCCAAGGAAAAAGTTAGGTATTCAAAACAGCCGATAAAGCCTCACTGAATCATTGTCAGTGTGATTTTGTCGTCATCATTGTCTGTTTTACCGACATATGTTCACTATTGTGTAATTACTATAATACATTTGTCAACTTTTTTTATTCTTTATAATATGCTTTTACGTTCGTTCGTTAACGAGGAAATTGACATGTCGATACTACTGCCACATCACGGTTGCTAGGGCCTTGTCAAGCTGTTTGAACCAGCGTTGTGCCCTAACATCCATATCCAATGTGTATTTTGGAAAAATATTGTTGCGCGAACGGAAGAATTAAGTACAGGAGACTATTTACAAGTATATTTACAAAAGATAGCTGCAGCGCTGGCCAGATCAGCCGATAGCTCGAGAGCCCAGAGCAGTTCGTCTTCTTCGTCTAGGCGCCCGCGCGCCTCGTTCAAACAAGCAAATACCACACGCGTGTAGCATAATCCCCCGGCGGCGGAAGCGACGTCCCGGAGCGTCTAAATGTCATGACTGGGAACGTCAGCGCTGCCCAAGCGGCCGCGGCAAGGCAACCTTCTGCGGAAGAAGGAGCCAGAGCAAGGGCGGCCAAGCGCAGAGCCACCTCCTCCCAGGGTACGGTTGAGGACGTGAGCATGGCGGAGGCTGCCATGCAGAGGTCCTTGGACCGCATGCAGAAATCCTTTACCGAGCTGGTACAGAGCAACCAGACCCTTCTATTCAGAGTACAACTGCTCGAGAACGAGCTTGCCAAGCGCTGTGACGTACACTACGGCGACGCCGCCAGGCCGGAGGCGATGTCCAGTGAAATGCTAGAAAACAACCAGCAGTGGCAGGCTGACGAGCAAGATGGCATGCCAGCCCACCTCCGGTCCAACAAGCCCAACCATGGCGCGACCGGACAGTAAGCTCATCGTGTGGCAGTGGAACTGCGCCAGTTTCCGGAGGCGCAGGCCTCAACTGGTGCAGTTCATCAAGACCCGGGAGCCGCAAGAGAGGCCCCACGTCATTTTGCTACAAGAAACGGGAATGGAAACAATTACCCTCCCGGGGTACCGAGCCGTCTCCTCGTTAGCGGAGAACGGGCATGGAATCGCGACACTCATTGCAAAGAAGTGTGCCTTCCAGGAGCACGATCTGCGCCTTGGCAACAGCAAGCTGGAAGCGTCCCTCGTCGAGATAATACCCAACAGCTGGCTCAAGAACAGCGTCTACGTTATGAATGTGTACTGCTCTCCTAGGGACAACCGGCAGACCTTCTACAGCCTAACGACCAAGGCGTCGTCCAAGGCGAGAGAGACGCCGCTCGTTATGGCCGGTGATTTCAACGCGCCGCACGAAGCCTGGGGCTACGTGAGAAGCATTCCCAAAGGCTGCAGACTCATGCAGGCAGTAACAGACAGCTCCGTAGAACTGATCACCGACCCCCATTACCCCACGCGCATGGGAAACTCGATATCGAGAGACACCACCCCGGACTTGGCCTTCGTCAAGAACGCGCCGAGAGCGGAGTGGCATAACTTACAAGAGAACCTAGGCAGTGACCACTACATCGTGGAAATCTCCCTACCGGTCTGCGCGGCCCCGCAGAGGGCCTTCAATATAGTGGACTGGGACGCCTTCCGCAAGAGAAGGAAGGACGACAACGAAGAATACGAGACCTTCGCGGACCTCGTAGCGAAGCTCAAGAAGGACGTGGCTGCAGTCACCAAGACCGTCGAAACGGACCTAAAGCTCGACCGCATGGACGCTCGATTGGCGCACCTGGTCGAAGCCAAGAATTCCCTCACGGCCAGATGGAAGACGCAGAAGCTGAATCGAAACCTCCGGAAGAGGATCGCGGCCCTCAACCGCGAGATCAAATCGCACTGCAAGGAGCTCGGCCAGCAGCAATGGAACGAAATCTGCGCGTCGGTCGACGGACAGATGCGCGCGGGAGGCAAGTGGAACCTCCTCAAGCAGTTACTGGACGACACACAGTCCAAGAGAAACCACACTCTGGCCATCGACAGGCTGGTTCACAAGCTCAGTAGCGAAGGCGCATCTACGAACGAAGTGATGGACGAAGTCGCGGGTCGCTACCTCCCCATCGGGCAGTCCGGGCCGGAAGATTACCCGGCCTACGGCGGCAAAGCAGACGAGGACCTCGACGCCCCCTTCTCTGTCTCGGAAGTCAGAGAGGTCCTTCAAGGCCTCAACGGAAGATCGGCTCCCGGGCCGGATGGAATTTCGAACAGACTCCTCCGAAATCTGGACGACGACTCGATCGAACTGCTCACCAATGAAATCAACGAGGCCTGGGCGGCCGGCACCGTACCGGATGCCTGGAAGGAAGCCACAGTGATCCTAATTCCGAAGCCAGGCAAGACACCGGCCATAGACAGTCTGCGACCCATTTCGCTCACGTCCTGCGTGGGCAAGGTGGCGGAGCATGTCATCCACAACAGAATATCGAGGTATGTCGAGGAACTGACAGCTCCTCCCGCCGAACATGGTCGGTTTCAGACCCTCGCTGTCCACTCAAGAGGTCATGCTACTGATCAAGAGGCAGATAGTCGACGTGGTCACGAGAGACGTCCGAGGCATCTTGGCGCTGGACATCGCGAAGGCTTTCGACACCGTCAAACACAAGCACGTCCTCGACTCTGTGTCGAGTTTGAACCTCGGCGAACGCTTTCACGCGTACGTCAGCTCTTTCCTCAGGGATCGTAAGGCCACGATCAAGTTGGGCGAGATCAAGTCGGACGGATACGCGCTGGGAGCCCGCGGCACGCCTCAGGGTGCGGTGCTATCCCCACTACTCTTCAACATCGCCATGAGAGACCTATCGGTCCGACTCAACCGAATCGGGGGCGTCAATCTCAATCATGCTCTCTACGCGGACGACATCACCATCTGGTGCGGGGGCGGGTCGGACGCAGCGGTGGAGCAGGCTCTGCAAGAGGCCCTGGACGTAACGGAAAAATTCCTCGAGGGCACGGGACTGGTCCTATCGCCGACCAAGTCGGAGCTCTTGCTGTACCGGCCCGACAGAAAGGGCCGCAAGTTCGACATGCCGCTGCATCTCAGGGTGCTCGGACTGGTCATCAACGCAAAGGGCAGCAACATGCAAACAATCGCGCGCCTGAGGGCGAAGACGGAAAACATGCTCAGACTCGTCTCACGAGTGACGAGCCGGAGGGGTGGCATCAGCGAAGCCAACCTCCTAAGGATCTACCACGCCTTCCTCATGAGCCATATCAACTACGTGGCTTCCGCACTAAACTGGTCGCGGTCTGAGGAAAACAAGATTGACGCACTCATCAGGAAGAGCATTAAACGAGTGCTCGGTATCCCTGTGACGACCAGCACGGATAAGTTGATGCAGCTCGGGGTCCACAACACCCTGAGCGAAATCGTAGAAGCACAGAAAACGGCACAGATCGTTCGCCTGTCTGCCAGCAAGTCCGGCCGCCGAATACTCGAGATGGCGGGCCTCACCGCCATGGCCGCGGAGTCGTGCGCCGTCCCCCTCCAACAGGAAGAAAGGGACGCCTTTAGAGTCTCCACATTCCCGAGGAACGTTCACCCACAACACAACGAGGCCAGGCGCGCAGCCAGGGCCCGAGCACTCATCAAGACTGCCCTGCAGAACCCAGAGCTCGCGTCCTTTGTCGACGTGGCGCAGTATCCCAGATCAAACTCGTACGCGGCCACGGTGGTTGACCCCCAGGGCAAACTCCTGAACGCAGCATCCATCCAACACTCGACGGCGTCCGTCGCAGAGCAAGTCGCAGTGGCGCTGGCTCTGTGCGATCCCGGGCGCACCCAGATCTTCACAGACTCCAGGTCGGCGGCGATGGCCTTTCTCGCCGGCTCGGTCTCGGCCGAGGCTGCGGCGGTGTTTGGACCCGCAAGCCAGGCACGGTCCGTCACGTCATCACTTGGTTCCCGGCTCACATGGGCCGGAACGTCTCTCCCGGCTCGATCAACCCCAATGAGCTGGCCCACGACCAGGCGCGAAGTCTCGTCAGCCGCGCCGGTCTGAGGGGCCCGGCTTCGCAGGGGATCGACCGGACCACGGACCCGCTGCTTACTTTTCACGACATCATGGCTCACTACCAGCTGGGACGCAGGCAGTTCCCGGCTCCTCACCCGAAGCTCGGCAGACCCCAGGCCTCGGTGTTGAGAATGCTGCAGACGGGCTCATTTCCGTCTCGATCTAGGCTGAGCCACTACACTCCGGGTGTGGATCCCCGCTGCCCCGACTGCGGCGAGGAAAGGTCCACCTTTAATCACATGCTGTGGCAATGTTCAGCATTGCACCACTCGCATTTTAACAGGCAAGAAGACTGGGAAGAAGCCGTCAAGAGCGACGACCTTTCAATCCAGCTTCGGGCTGTCCAAAGGGCCTGCGAAAGGGCCGAAGATCACGGTCTTCCGCCCCCGGTGCAGGTGCGGCCCGCGACTACGACATAGTCCCTTAGGACAAAATAAAGTTTCTTGTCTGTCTGTCTGTGTGGGAGGGTGATACTGCTTCAGTCATGTAACATGCACGATATCACTGGACTGGGAAGCAGTCCAGTGATATCGAATCACTGGACTGCTTCCCAGTCCAGTGATTCGATATCACTTCCGCTCCCAGTCCGGTAGGGGCCTGCAGTGACAGGCCCCTACGGAGTGATATGAATCACTCGGTAGGGGCCTGTGTAACGAGACAGCAGTTTTTCTGACAGGCCGACCTGACGCGACGGAGACCATAGAAGCACCAAAGAACCAGGCGGGAAGTGCACGTCGCGGTGTCGCTGGTCGTACAAACGCCGTTGACTCTCTTAGGAGTGCAAAAGGCGGCCACGGGCAATTTCCCTTGCGTGGGCAGCGCGGGCGACGGCGTCAAGTGCTTAATTACTGGTGGGTGCTGCATGAACAGGGATGCTTGTGTCGAGGGGCAGTGCTGGTTCTCGGCCGAACAGAAGGAAAAATGGCGAATAACCGGCTGTGTCGTGGCGCGAGGAATTATACGCAAAGGTGACAAACGGTAGAGCGAGGTCCCAGTCAGTGTGGTCGGAAGACACATACTTCGCGAGCATGTCTGTGAGAGTGCGATTAAGACGCTCCGTGAGGCCATTCGGTTGCGGATGGTATGACGTGGATAGCTTGTGCCTCGTGGCACAGGACTGCAGGATGTCCGCGATAACTTGACAGGAATGTCCGGCCACGGTCTGTGAGAAGTTGTCGCGGAGCTCCATGTAATAAAATCACGTCGCGTAGAAGAAAATCGGCAACATCTGTGGCGCAGCTTGTAGGGAGCGCCCGGGTGATGGCGTAGCGCGTGGCGTAATCTGTGGCCACAGCGATCCACCTGTTCCCAGAGGTAGAAAGAGGAAAAGGACCAAGTAAATCTAAACCAACCCGAAAGAATGGTTCCGCGGGAATGTCAATTGGTCAAAGGTACCCAGCAGGGAGCGTCGACGGTGTCTTGCGTCGCTGGCATTTCTCACACGCAGCTACGTGTCTTCGAACGGAGCGAGCAAGCCCTGGCCAAAAGAAGCGTCGGCGGATCCGGTCGTAGGTACGGGACACACCGAGGTGACCGGCAGTGGGGAGGTCGTGAAGTTCGTGGAGAACAGCCGAGCGAAGGTGTTTAGGGATCACAAGGAGTAATGCTGGGCCGTCGGGGTGAACGTTGTGGCGGTAGAGTACGTCATCTTCAAGTGTGAATAAGCGAAGGGAGCTGTCGGCAAGTGACGATTCCAGGCGGTCAATGATGACACGCAAGGACGGGTCACGGCGCTGCTCCTCGGCGACATGGACCAGTGGAAAAACATAGAAAACGCAGGCGTCGGTGTCAGTATCAGACGTAGAGGTGGGGTCTTGGACCGGGTAGCGAGAGAGGCAATCTGCGTCCTGGTGTTGGCGTCCCGACTTGTACGTCACTGTGTAGGGATATTCTTGTAGTCGGAGAGCCCAACGACCGAGCATATCAGTAGGATCCTTGAGCGACGAAAGCCAACAGAGCGCATGATGGTCTGTGATTACTGAGAAGGGCTTGCCATATAAATATGGGCGGAACTTTGAAACAGCCCAGACGAGAGCAAGACATTCGCGCTCGGTAATCGAATAGTTGCGGTCTGCAGTTGTCAGGAGCCGGCTAGCGTAGGCTATAACGCGGTCGTGTCCGTGTTGTCGTTGCGCTAAGACTGCGCCGATCCCATAACCACTGGCATCGGTTCGAACCTCTGTAGGTTCGGACGGGTCAAAGTGGGCCAAGATCGGTGGATTGGTCAGAATCGTGATAAGGCGTGAAAATGCGGCAGCCTGAGGGGAACCCCACGTAAAAGGCACGTCTTTCTTGAGAAGTTCAGTGAGTGGTCGAGCGATTGGTACGAAATCTTTCACAAACCGTCTGAAATAAGAGCAGAGCCCCACAAAACTCCGGACGTCTTTGACAGACTGAGGTACAGGAAAAGCTGTTACTGCTCGAACCTTCTCCGGGTCGGGTTGTACTCCGGAAGCATCGACGAGATGGCCGAGCACTGTAATCTTTCGGCGCCCGAAGTGGCACTTCGATGAGTTTAATTGGAGCCCAGCCTTTCGGAAGACGTCAAGGATAGCTGCGACGCGCTCAAGGTGCGTCTCAAACGTAGGAGAAAACACAAGGACATCGTCGAGGTAACAAAGGCAAGTTGACCATTTGAAACCTTGAAGCAGAGAGTCCATCATCCGTTCGAACGTGGCGGGGGCATTGCATAAACCAAACGGCATAACCTTAAATTGGTAGAGGCCATCTGGAGTGACGAAAGCGGTCTTTTCTTGGTCTTGGTCATCGACGGAAATCTGCCAATAACCAGATCGAAGTTCAATGGACGAAAAGTATTTGGCACCGTGAAGACAATCAAGAGCGTCGTCAATTCGTTGTAACGGGTAAACGTCCTTTTTAGTGATTCGGTTTAGGTGGCGGTAATCAACACAGAAACGCCACGTGGCATCTTTCTTTTTGGCGAGCACCACCGGCGACGCCCAAGGGCTCGACGAGGGCTCAACAATGCCTTTGGCGAGCATCTTGTTGACTTCCTGCTGAATAACTTTCCGCTCTGCCGTGGACACGCGATACGGTCGGCGATGAATGGGAACAGCATCACCAGTGTTTATCCGATGCTTAACAAGGGACGTCTGACCAAGTGGGCGATCGTCAGTGTCAAATATGTCGCGATAGGAAAGCAAAAGGCGATATAGGGCGGCTGCTTGGCCAGGGGCGAGGTCCGGAGCGACCATGGGACGTAATGGGCCGTCGAGGTTCAAGGCATCCGGCGGGTTATCAGGAGGATCTGGAGACGCGTCGGCTGCAAAAGCATTGACGTGGTCGTCTGTCACTGACCGGAGCGTGGCCAGCGCTATGCCTTCAGGCAACACTTGCTTCGTCAAGCCAAAATTGACAACGGGGAGAGACATCCGATTAGCGGCAAGGGTAACGATGGAGTGTGGCACAGAATGGCACAGAATGCGTCGTCAGAAAGTCGAGCCCGAAGATTAGGCCATGAGGACAACTGGTCAGCACGGAGAACAGGACGGGAACTTGGCGGCCAGCAATTCCTACGCGAGCAGTGCACATACCACAGACGGCAACAGTGGCGTCATTGGCGACGCGTACGGCTCGAGTGACGGCAGGCGTAAGAACTTTTTTGAGGCGACGACATAGGTTAGCGCTCATTATGGACACTTGGGCTCCAGTATCAATCAATGCCGTCAACGGGACACCATCTACATCTACTTCAATTAGGTTCGTGTTCATGAGGAGCGTCAACGGAGGATTTGGACAGGACGAACGTGATGCAGCACTACCTCCAAGCGCTGCATGGCCTAGTTTTCCGTCCGGGAGGGTCCATAATTGGTCGGCGACGAATAGCAGCGTGGCTGGGGCGACGGGGACCGACGGCGCTGAGGTGACGGCGAGCGACTGGGACGACTGTCATCGACAGATACGTGAGAGCTAGAAGGCATACGGCGAGGCGAGTAGGGGCGAGGTTCGGCATATGGGCGAGAAGACGGGCAAAAGTAGCTCGAATACGGCGATGTCCAGGAGGTGCGGCAGCGGCGAGCGACGTGGCCAATGCGGTGGCAACGAAAGCAAATGGGCTTGTCGTCCGGAGTTCTCCACTCTGTAGGGTTGCGGTATCTGGGACGGGAATACAAATCGCTGCGAGGCGCAGTTGTCGGCACCAGTCAGGCGTCAGCTCGGGAGATGGAGCAGGCAGCAGGAAAACCGAGGTTGGCAAACTCTTGCCGCACAACCTCCTGAATGAGGGAGATCGCTGGGGCTGGTTGGTCAATGGTGGGGTCAAGTGGGCGCGGAAGGAACGTGGCAGGACTGGCAGCCTCGAGCTCGCGGCGAACAATACGCGTGACGGTCTCATTGGAGGGGGGTGAAGCGGTAAGGGCGACGCAGGACGACGTCGCAGCCGTGTTAGGGAGCCGGGAGAACTGTGGAATGACGCGGCGGCTTTTGGCGAGCTCAAAGCGGCGGCATTCCTTGACAATGACGTCGATGGTAGACGCATTGTTGAAGATCAACAAGTTGAACGCGTCGTCCGCGATCCCCTTGAGAACGTGGCCAACCTTGTCAACTTCGACCATGTTCTCGTCAACTTTCCGGCAAAGAGCTAGCACGTCTTGTATGTACGAGACATACGATTCAGTGGAAAACTGTACTCGTGTAGCAAGCTCTTTTCTTGCAGCCTGCTGCCGACCGGTCGGATTGCCAAAGAGGTCGCGGAGCTTCTCCTTGAAAGCGTCCCAGCTAGAGATCTCCTCCTCGTGTGTCCGGAACCAGAGACGAGGTGTTCCGCCCAAGTAGAAGAGGACATTAGCTAGCATTATGGTAGGGTAACAAGCTCATACATGCGTAGCCAGTCATCAACGTCAACATTATCTTGGCCGGAGAATAAGCCAGGATCGCGGGGAGTGGCAACCGTGACGTACGTTGTGGTTGGAGTTGCAGTAGTAGCAGCAGACGAGTTGTCGTCACCGGGAGCCATGGCGGAAAGCTGGACGGTGCGGCCGCTGCGGAGCTCCGTGGTGAGAACAGGGAACGGCACGCTCCACCAAAAATGTTACGCGAACGAAGAATTAATTAAGTACAGGATACTATTTACAAGTATATTTACAAAAGATAGCTGCAGCGCTGGCCAGATCAGCCGATAGCTCGAGAGCCCAGAGCAGTTCGTCTTCTTCGTCTAGGCGCCCGCGCGCCTCGTTCAAACAACCAAATACCACACGCGTGTAGCAATATAAAGATAGTTTGATTTGACAAGCCATAACATTTACCGACACGTGCATTAGTACGTGGCACACACTTTTTGCCGCCTGGGGACTTTCTATGTGACAGCACCCAGATTATATTTCACAGTTTAGACTTTCGACACGATAGGTGTTGAGGAGAGGTGGTATCAGGGGCGTAGCCAGGAGGGGGAGTTAGGGGGCTTCAACCCCTCCCCCCCCGCCCCCCACTTACCCACCCTTTGTCCTCGTCGCTTCGCGCTGATATAATTCATGAAACCGGTGCTACTATCATAATTTCATTCCTGGGCGCTTCCGTGTGGGTTGGTAATTTACAGGGACTGATGTCTGCATATGGAAAAAACTGTCACGGTGTTTGTCAAGGTTTTGGCACTCTGTGAAGCTTTGGGCGAGAATGTGGCGGCCGCATTCTGAAGCAACAAATGCGCAAAAATGAAGCAACAAATGCGGCAGCCGCATTTTAGATGGTGGCGAAAACGCTCGAGGCCCGTTTACTTATATTTAGGCGCACGTTAAAGACCCCAGGTGGTCGAAATCTCCGGTATACATTTCCGCCCCTTCCCTTCAGGTGCCGGTTAGGCCGCGCTCGCGCAGGATTTAGTCTGCGCTTAGTCTGCGTAGGCTCAGTCTGCGATTGCGCCGCTACGGAAGGCTGGTAATTACTGTTGTGTTGTTGAAATCCCAAACCAGCAGTTACGGAAGGCTGGTAGTTGCTGTTTTGTTGTGGAATCCCAAACCAGCAATGTACACACGAAGGGGTTGATGACAGCAGTGAAATTCCACCGACCCGCAACAGAACGCACGAAACAGACAGCCGACAAGCATGAATTACTGCTGTGCGCTGTACAGCGTAAGTAAACTCTTGTTGTAGGCGGTGACAGTTCTCGTCGGAGTTCACGCGTCCTGAGAAATTGATTATGTGCACTATGCACTGAACAAGACCGGAGTTCATTCCTGCATCACTAGTACACCAATAAGTCGAGATTCTGTGAGGTACAAGGCCGCTTCCTGTTTGCACCGGCGTAAGTGAAGCAGAAATGAGTTGCACGCACTACTTAAAATGCGTACACATGCCATATCTAAGCTGTGCGTTGACATATTCTGTACAATTCTTAATCTGTTGACGTAAAGGCAAATCACGGCTGCACGCTCGCACACAGCGTAAGACACAGCGGCCCATGCACTTGCCGCAGGAAATGCAACCCTCTCGTATGAGAGAGCAGGGCGACGAAAGCTTCGAAAAAAAAAAGCCTTGCGCGATTTTGCGCGCACTTAAGTTTTCTAGCGCAAAGCGCAGCGAACAAGCCATTGCTATCTGAGTAGGTATAGCCTGATCGCACGTGCATTTTGACGCGAATAGCCGTCCTTGACTTGTGAAACACACTTCGCCCCGACGAGGACGAGGCCATCTACGCTTAACGGAAATTAAGAATTAATGATGTCTTCTCCGATCGCACGGGTCGTCTCAATGACGCGTTTTCGAAGACTGGTCCATTCAGTGGCGCGATGAGAGAGCGTTGCTCCAAACGCCCACTGTACCTGTCGAACTTACTGTATTTACTAAGCTTACTTTACTTTTTACTTAATTTCTTCACAAGCAAACGCACACGCGAGGGGGGGGGGGGCGGCCCCATGTCTTTGATATACATGTACAGAGTCTGCTTAAACTACCGATATTTATTATCGATCACGTGACGTAGCGGAAAGCAGAAGCTTGCGCCCCCCCCCCCCCGGTCGGGCCGCTGCCCCCCCCCCCCCCGAAAAAAATTTCTGGCTCGCCCCCTGGGTGGTATTGGTGAGGTATGTTACCAAGAGACAGTGCAGAAGCATGCAGGAGAAACTGCACATGCATGTAGGCAGTGCTGTATTCCAACTAAATCTTGGTTCACATGATATGCGCACTAAAGAAGCTCTAACATGTGAAAACTAGGTACAGTCACAAAACCAAATATTTAGTAGACACATTCTTAAACTATCTCTTAGGTTTAACTATACTTCTGTGATGGGAAGACTTTACGGTATTCATACATTCGTGGTGATGTACTCACTAAACGTTATAACTTCATAAAATAGTTGGTAAATCAGACTTGAGACAGCGTTTTGCACTCTCAGGATTTGTTCACGTACCACACTTCCATTATTTCTATTTATAGTCAAAGTGTCGTGAATAGATTGGACATCCAACACAGGGCTCTACAGGATATGTTCCAGAATCCGGGATGGAAGGAACAATTTCTACTGCAGCAACATGCCTTGGCAGGTGCGTGAAAAGGGGGGAGAACAAGCTAGTGCACTGGTTAGTAAGGCCAAAAGATACACATTAGGGGCATTTCTATTGAATTTCTGAAACGATTCAGCGGAAACCTTTGGAAACGCGACCGCTGCCGCACAAGTGTATAAAATATTAAAAAGAATTCTGGCTGTGCCACTTGTCTAGTCAAGTAATGTTCGATTTGAATATGTTTGCCATTGACCCTCATAGATGGTGTGTTGACGCAGGCGCATGCGGATGACGCATTCTTTCAGTACGTCATCCATATCACGCGCATCATCTTTTCGCGCGCTAGGACATCTCCTAGAATGCTAGTGCACTCTGCGTTATGACGTCATGCTACTTAGAAGAAAATTTCCAAGCCCGGCTTGACGAAAGCGGTGAGTTGAAGATCACCGCGGCTTATTTGGGAGCATGCCCGTTAGATTCTATGGTAGTCGGAGAAGGTAGCATGACGTCATGAATCTAACTGCACCGGGCTTGTGCTATGTAGGTGGCGTTGGCTAGCCACACTGTTCACTCACAGCGCCTATATATGGCGACGTCGAAGAAGCGACCACATTTCTCCCATTGCTCCAAATGTTACTCGAATCTTGTCACTCAATATTAATAAGCAGTCCAGGCGAACATGGTTCGCAAAAATACGAACAAAAGAAAAACAGGGTGCCATGGACAATTTAATTATTGGAATAATTATCTCTTTAGCGACTCACCTTTCGGTGCATTTTATAATGAAAAGATTAGTGGAATTGTTACAAAAGTGGAGTTTCGCGTTTTTACAGTTCAATGTGTCCATGTAGACCTAAAAAGCTGCCGTCAAACTTTCGTTCGATTTACATGATCACACGCGTGGCACCGCGGAACAGGGAATATCTGCCCAACCAATTTCTAACGAAAAAGTGCCCCACCAAGTGACGCTGATTGGCGTGTAGTACAACTCCCCATTGGATGCATAGTCACTGCAGTAGCAGGGACTAGACGGAGCGCTTTATCGCGCTGTAATGTTCAGCTTCATTTTACACTGCCCGCCTACGTCACAGGGTTCGTTGCACTGCGAGCCTGACTTCACAGTACTGGGCCATTATTTTGTAGCGATGCGTTACGCTTTATTCTATACTAGTCTTATCCACCGCTCACGGCTGGCTGATCCCGTTGATAACGTGAGTGGTCAGTCGCCCTGACCACTGACAAAGCGCGAAAAGGCGCTAGCATCGGAAAGGCATCGCTACAAAATACCGGCCCTGCGTGCGTAATCTGGTAAATTGTAAAATAATTATGCGAACCATTTCGCCTTAAACGACCATACTGAAATCTACAAACTCAGAACTAGACATTCATGATCATTCCCTCACACTTTAAAGCGAAAATGAAACATCCACCCAAATGTAGCGATTGCTACATTTGGGCGGATGTCCCATTACCCTTTAATTCTCTCCAGCCAGCGGGTTTCCGCTGAACTATATTCTGGCAAGGAAAGAGGAATTCAGGATCGCCAGTCAGCCTCTAGAGTCTGTAAAAGAGTACCTTTATCTACAGGTCAATTACTCCGAGGGGACCCTGATCCTGGGAAAGAAATATACAGAAGAATAACGTTGGGTTGGAGTGCATATGGCAGGCATTACCAAATTCTGACTGGGAGCTTACCACTGTCGCTGAAAAGAAAAGTGTACCGTCATTGCATTCTACGGGTGCTTACATATGGGGCAGAAACTTGGAGGTTAACAAGAAAGCTTGAGAACGAGTTAAGGACCGCACAAAGCGCGATGGAACGAAAAATGTTACGCCTAACGTTAAGAGACAGGAAGAGAGCAGTGTGGATCAGAGAACAAACGGGGATAGCCGATATTCTAGTTGACATTAAGCGGAAAAAATGAAGCTGGGCAGGCCATGTAATGCGTAGGATGGATAACCGATGGACCATTAGAGTTACAGAATCGATACCAAGAGAAGGGAAGCGCAGTCGAGGACGGCAGAAAACTACGTGGGGTGATGAAGTTAGGAAATTTGCAGGCGCAAGTTGGGGAATCAGCTAGCGCAAGACAAGGGTAATTGGAGATCACACAGAGAGGCCTTTGTCCTACAGTGGACATAAATATAGGCTGCTGCTGATGGTGATTACGTCATTCCCTCACACTTTGCAATAAGAACATGTGCCGCACCGTTTGTAACTAAGAAGTTAGGTAGCACAGTAAGCTGAATGCGTGATTTCCATATCCACTCTGCCGCGACCGTTGCCTTTTAGTAAGATAAACCGATCTCGAAGGCTATGCTACTGACTATAGTCTCCCGAAGTGGTTGCGAGCCGGACACGTCATAGCCGCCATGTTTTAGAGATAACGTATAAGTGGGGCCGAAGCCCGACGTTTAACTTGTTTAATTCTCCAGAAATCGTTTCCGCTGCATGCTACCAACAAAAAATATAGCCTTCGAGATCTGCATTTCTTCTCCAGAGAGGACCACGACTAAGGCGTGGATTTGGCACTCCACCTATTAATCACTGAATAGGTGATGTGCAAAACACTACATCTATGACGTGTTTCCGGCTCCCGACTTCGCTTCCGCTACCTACAACCAGCAAATGCGTAGAACTTCAGATTCGTATTTAAATATACAGGGGGTCACGCTATACAGTTTCATCGAGGGCGCCGCCTGTTTGCGATCACAGCGCCGTCTATCGTCCGGCACATTACGCCGCCATGCTGGTATGTGGTAAGTGGTATACAGTTGACGTCGAGTTGAAAGTTTTGACGTTTTCCTGAGATGTCTCAACAAGTTCTTGTAATTGGGAAAGTTCTTAGCGTGTCGTTGGTAAGATATGAGCTTCAATATTCGCAACTCAAATGAACTACAGGGGGCGCTGCGAAAACTGGCCGCGTCTGGCTACACTGTGCAACATGGCGGATACAAGGAGGTCCCCGCGTCGCCGCAACCGCTGTGTTTGCATCTCTCAGATCGGCTAAAATTATGTGGTCGGCGTAAGCAACTCGCTTTCCTTCCACAAAACAGCGCAAACCGGCATCACACTGCACGAAAATCATCACAGTGGGTAATGAGGCTGAAGTAGTCGCACGGTGTGTGCAAACCTCTGGCGTGATAATGGACCCGCACGAGATTCTGATGAAAATCAGCGATCTATTCTTCAACCCACTGGTCGTGGAACGGAAGTACTCGTGCACTGTTGGATTGTCGGAAAAGCACACATCTACACTGACCACAAACCTATCACTTATGCCTTCTCCCAACGATGCGAAAAACTTCCACCGGTCCCGCAGAACCAACTGTCCTTTATCGCCCAGTTTACCACCGACATCCAACACATCAGCGGAAAGGATAACGTTGTCGCCGACGCACTTTCACGCGTCTCTGCTGTCGAGCTGCCACCCGTTACGACTGACACCCTCGCCAACGCTCAGAAAACGGACGCCGAACTCCAGCAGCTCCTCGAAAACGGCTCCTCTCTTCAACGTCAACAAGTCGCCATCCCTAGGTCGACGGACACTCTCTACTGCGACATATTCACCGGACGAGTGAGACCATATGTCCCTTCGCCGCAACGCCGCAGCGTTTTCAACCAGTTACACAACCTCAGCCACCCCGGCATCCACGCTTCTACACGCCTTGTGACTGACCGCTATGTTTGACCCTCAATGCAACGGGACTGCCGCGCATGGGCACGCACGTACATTCCATGTCAGCGCGCCAAAATCACCCTGCACGTCACATCACCGCTCGGGGCATTCCCCCTGCCGTCGGAACTCGCCCGCAGAACTCGTTTACGGGGAGCCGCTTCGCCTACCCGGGGAATTTCTCTCCGCTTCAACTCCCGACATCACCACCTCGGACCCTACAGACTTTGTTGCCCGGCTGGGCCGCACAATGGCCTCACTGCGCCCGTCTCCAGCAGCACGTCACACCAAGCCGACCCCGTTCGTGTTCAAGGACTTGGAAACGTGCTCGCATGCCTTTCTCCGCGACGACACCGTACGTGCGCCGTTTCAACCACCTTACTCCGGACCCTATAAAGTCATCCGCCGTGACGACAAAACATTCACCCTTCAAATCAGCGGGAGGGACGTTTGCGTCTCCATCGACCGACTGAAGCCGTCATACATCCTCTCCGAGGAAACTACCAACTCCTGCGCGCCTCCCATAAATCACCCACAACAGCCTCCAACGCCGCAGCCCGTGCCCTACAGCACGCGCTTTGGGCGCCAGGTGCGCGTCCCCAGTGCTCTTCAAACCTGAGGGCACCTCTCTGCGTGGGGGGGGGGCACGGTGCGGCGCCGCTTCTGCGCCTGCGCGCAGCGTCGACGCTACTAAACCGAGCGCCAGCGTGATAAGAACACTCTCGCCCGACAGAAGGTATAAACTGTGTGCGCTCCCGCAATCAAGCAGTTGTTGTTACGTCTTTCGTGTGGACGCATTAAAGTTATGTGTACCCACAAAAGCATTACCACTAGTTGAAAAATTTCACCAACCTGTGAAAATACACGAAGGCGCTTAGAAAAAATGTGCGATCGCCGTATAATTCTTCACGCCACGATACAGCCGGTTATCCCCATTTTTCCTTCTGTTCGGCCGAGAACCAGCACTGACCTTCGACACAACCCTCCATGTTCACACCGCACCGACCAGTGAATATGCACTTGACGCCATCACCCGCGCTGCCCACGCGCGGGAAATTGCCCGAGACCGCCTTCAGAAGTCCCAAGAGAGTTAACGGCGTTTTTACAACCGGTGACTCGGAGACGTGTACTTCCCGCCTGGTTTTTTGGTGCTTCTGTGGTCTCCATCGTGTCAGGTCGATCTGTCAGAAAAACTGCTGTCTCGCTACCCAGGCCCATATCGAGTGCTTCTTGCCGTGACTCCCGTCACCTACAAAATCGCCCCTGACGCCCCATCTGCTTCCCAGTTCAATGATATTGTGCACGTTACACGACTGAAGAAGTATCACTCTCCCACTGATGACATTTAGACGCTCCGAGAAGTCGCTTGTGCCGCCTGGGGATTATGCTACACGCGTGTTGTATTTGGTCGTTTGAACGAGGCGCGCGGCCGCCATCACTAGACCAAAGAGGAGGAAGAACAAACTGGGCTCGCGCTGTGAAACCAACCGGTATGCACTGCAACCGCTGCTGCAAATATAATCTGTACATAGCTTCTCGTTTAATTGAATCGTCCTTCGCATAACAATGTTTTACGCTACTTATAAAATATTCATTGAAAATCTGACGAACATGACGAAATCTATTAGCCTTCAGTTTGTTATGCTGCAACATCCAGGTACGCCCAGGTACGCAACATCCATTACGCTCAAAGTCCAGTCATTGTGCATGATTTCAGAAATATCAAGCGGGGATTAGGCGCTCAAGTACTTTCTCGAGCCATTGGCAGACTGGTACGCTCTTGGTGATTGTAATTGTGTCTAGAAGGAAATTTTCCGCTTTATTCATTGTTAGTCTTTATAAACGACAAACGACCGCCAAAGATTTACCCTAGTGCATCACGCTCTCCTCAATCGCTCCATAGCAGCTAAGGTTTATTCACGCTACGCGGGTAAGCGGTTAGCCAGAGGTGCGCGCTGCAAAAAAAAAAAAAAAAAAGTCGAAGTTTCGCCAGAAAGGTGCAGCATCGATTGTGATAGCAAATTAATTTACCAGCTATGCGAAGTAAGGTTAGTCTTTTTATCGTCGATGTAAAGAGGTTACGATTCGCGTACTGGATAATTAATCAAATATGTTGTCACGCGCACGCAGGCAAACATGAACGCACCTCACTCCGCGACCGCGGACGCTCGTGAATATGCTTGCTTCAGGAAGAGCGGTGGTTCCACCTAGAGCAATCGGAGCTGCACCCTTTCCAGCAAACAAGTTCTCCGCTGTCGGCCGTGAAGAATCCACGCGGGTTTTGGCCAAGTAGCTGGCGGTTTTCGTATTGATCTTTGCTTCCTTAGCTAACTGATTTTGACGCTTCTTTCTAATAGCTGTTAACCCATTAAAGTAATTTCGTGCTCATCCGCAATGTCTCTCTCATCGTCAGGCCAGGAGACATACTCCTGGTCGGCTTTCATTTCTCTCCCTGATTTGCCTGGGCAGCTTTTCTTACGCAGTGGGACCTGCACTGTACCTGTGGCTTTAGTCCCGAGTGATGGCGGAATGATTCACATGAAGAATCCCAAGGCGATTCAAACCGTACTGCGGACAGTCTCGGCCAATTTTGAACATATCAACGAGGTTGGACAATTTGCCGAGGGGGGCATCGTTTGCCGTTCGAAAAACCAGTCTTTACTACAAGATTGCAAGATTCACTGAAGTGCAATGTTTTTGCGACACATCCGGTGAGCACCTTCATTCCTCATCTCGCGTGTGCCAAAGGCCTAGTCCGCGGTGTTGACATAAGTCTATGTCCCGCAGAAATTTTGGAATTGTTTTCATCGGCAAGCGTGATTTCTGTGTTTCGTTGCAGCCGTGTCGTTGATAATAAGCGCGTGCCCACAGAAACCGTCACTGCCACGTTTGCTGGCTTGAATCGTCCATAAAAAATCAAGGCATGGCCACTCGTATACCAAGTTGAAGCTCCACCACTCCGTGTCCTTCAGTGTTTAAAATGCTGGTGGTTTGGACACTCCATAAAAGGTTGCAGGTCAAGCACATGGTGCTGCGTTTGTGGAGAAGACAAAACAAACCTCAAATGAATGTTCTTCCCAAAATGAGTTCTGCTGTCTTTGCAGCGGTACTCATCCTGCAGATGAGCCTACCTGCCCTGCAAGATCAAGAGAACAACAAATCCTTGAAATGATTGATAGACGCCGATGCTCTCGCCGCGAGGCCATTACAGAAATTCAGAGCAGGACTCAAGGATATGCTGGTATAACGGCGCGTCAAACATTAGGTATGGATAACTCAATGTCTCAGGCTGTTGCAGCTTCTGTCGAAAAGGCATTGGAAAAAGCAATGGAACGCATTACGGTGAACCTCACCGGTTCGCTTGTTCAGGCAATGACCACACAATTCGCTCAGTGGTTTTAAATTGCTAATAAAGCCAACACTGAGGGTCAGGTGCCTGTTCTACCAAGGCGTCAACATAGTGAAGTGTCGAACGCGCTACCTCTGACTAACAACGATGTTGCAAAGTCATCAACTTCTGAAACAGCTGACCACAGCTGCTTTTAAGACCCAGATGCAATGGAAAATCAAAATGTAGAAATGGACCCCCGATCACTCAAACGCCCAAGATCACCGGTAGACAAAAAAATCTAGCTCTCTCACCAACTCAAAGGCTGAAAAGTACGTGAGAGAGACTACTAATAAGAAAGACTTCGTAAAAGAGAGCGTTTCAGACCAAGCGGTCTCTGCTTCTCTGCTTTCTTCACCACAGGAAGCTTAACAGTAATTCAGTGCAACTCTCGTTCCATACTTTCCGCTGCAACATATTTATTATATCTTGTTTCTAAATATTCTCCAGATAATATTATTTCACAGAAAACTTGGCTTGCTGTTGATCAATATTTTTGGCGCCTTCGATTGGATCGCTTTTCCCGAGGCGGTGGTTTAGCTACATTTGTGTCAACAAAGATCTGCCATAAAGCTACGATAGCACATCAGATAATGTCACCAGAATGTGAGATGTTAGCATTGGATATACCGCTTCCTGGTTGCACGCAATTTCCTCTAGGTAACACGTACTTCCATGCTGGGGTGCAAGATACCCGTTATCTCGATACCACTCTTGCTTACAGTCAGAAGAACGTCACACTAGTAGGCGACTTTAATTCTCACCATGTATCGTGGTGTTTCCGAATGGATACTTGTGGCAAACGCTTGTGGGACTGGACTTCATCCAATAATTTCTCCTGAATAAATTCAGGCATACATACTTTCGTTCGCGGTCAGTCACGTTATGCACTAGATCTTAGGCTTGTCAGCTCGAGAATTTCACCTCCTGGAACACAGTTGACTCCGGTAATAACACTAATCATCTACCTATAATTTTTGATCTAGTTACTCCGCCAACATGTTTAGATTATCATATGCGCACTTTTGTAAAATATTGAAAATAAAAAAGTGCGTTAAAATCAGCTTTAAACGCTCAGGAAGGCATGGAAAGGGATATTAAGGCAATGAGCCTTTGTTATAAATACTAAAACAAATAATAAAAAAGTCTCAATTTGTCGTGCCATCTACTAAGGCTGGTTCATGTTGTCCCTGGTAGAAATCTGACTGTGAGCGAGAGTTTAGAAGTCGAAAAGCTGCATAGAAAAAACATCTATATAACCAATTCCCTGTAAGTTGGGCTGATTAAACGTATGTATCTGCTACATTTCAGCGAACAGTCACAAAAACTAAGGACGATTCTGATTCGAAACACTACACATAACTTTCTTAGTCTAGTAATAAAAAAGCTCTGTTTAAATTTCTTCGATCCCGTAAAGTTATACCGGCGCCAGTGAATATCGACTCAGTCGGTCTATCACCAAAAGAGTTATCAGAGTCACTTGAGAAAATTGCTAAAGGTTTAGCGCGAAGATTTACACATAAATTGCCGACAGTACTATCGAAACCTCCCTCGGGAGACGACATTGTGGAAGTCACCTTGACAGAACTTGAAGACATTATTAAATTAATACCGGCGTCCGGGCCAGGTCCAGATGGAATTACAACACGATGTTAAAGGTTTTATTTGATTATGCGCCTCAAGACTTACTAAATATAGTAACTTTTTCTCTAAAAAATTGCTGGACTCCAAGAAAGTGGAGGGTAGCTAAAATTATTCCACTGTAGAAGAAAAAAGCAGCTGGACTGGACCTAGACGACATAAGGCCAATTTCTCTTACATCCAATGTCGTAAAATTAATATAAAGGTTTGTCCATGGGCGCATAACAAATTCTATGCAGAACGATACAATTCTCAGTCCTTGTCAGATTGTCTTTCATCCCGGGCACTCCATATGGCACGACCATGTAGATCTAGAGATCCGCATTAAACTCGCTCGTCGCAAGCGAGAGTATGCAGCTTTGGTGACGCTGGATGTAGCAAAAGCATGCAAGATTGTAGAATACTTTATTCTGTTCAATAAACTTAAGTCTACGAATTTACCTGAGTATATTACCGCATGAATATATGAATTTATGAGAGATAGAGAATTTTACTGTTACCAACTCGGCATTTTGACGTCTTAATACAAGCAAACAAGAGGTCTACCACATGGCACCGTTCTTTCACCCATTTTGTTTAACATTTTGCTAAGCACAATTCCTTTGTCAAGGGAAGTAAACGTTTATGGTTATGCGGACGATATCGCGTTTTTTACATCCGCAACTAATGTACACTCACTGCACCTGTCCTTGCAGAATTACCTAGGAAGGCTTGAGACATGGCTAGATGAGTTATCCATGTCATTAAAAGTAATAAAAGTGATGTACTAGTTTTCGCGTTAACTGCACCACTGCATATATCCCTCCAATATCACCAGGAAACCATTCCTTATGTTGACTCGGTGAAAAACCTTGGTGTCATAGAGTATGACACATAAGAGTTAAAACAATTCAATGTGTCAATACGTCAAGTTTTCCATTCGAATAATGCGCTAACAGACCTCAAAATTGAATTCAAGGACATATTTCCAAATCATCCTAAACTATTGCCTAGCAGACATTTAAATATTATATAATAATAGACCACATAAACCAGCTAGCTACTGACAACATAATAGCTACCGAAAATTCCTTGGGCAATAAAAAGGAGTGGGGATCTCTGAATCTCTTCAATAGTCTTACTCCCTTGGCCTTCCCGACTTTGCACCCATATTCAGGCAGGACTAGTAGCGATTATATTAGCCCTACGAAAGATTCCCGAAAAAGATTCATTAGCTGTTGTTGTGACTAACTCACTGTCTATATGCACAGCACTTACAGCCTCGTCGAATTCAAGTATTTTGCGAACATTTTCTTCAATGGTTCCTTCGTACTTGCGGCAAGTATACTTGTTTTAGGTACCGGGACACCGTGGTTTGCACTTCAATTAAGTGGCTGATTCACTCGCACGAGCATCACTTAATGGCCCTGTAATATCTGTTTTGCCAACACCAGCTTATGTAACCGCGGCTAGGTACAGAAATTTCTCCATATTGCAAAATTACGCAAAATCTATTTTAACACTGTCTTCTGATTTCCACCATCTTTGCTTCCCATGGAATATTAATTGGTGTACTTCAAGGCAATTGGACGTTTTCATTACAAAATTGAGGTGCCGTCTACCGCCCCTAAATTTTTACCCTCGCAGGCCTGGTGTCGCTGTGTCCCCTCTATGTTCTTTTTGCAATGAATCCGAATCCATTAAGCAGTTTTTCCTCTCGTGCCGCCAATTAAGAGAAAGAAAACTATTGTCAATTTTATTTCGAAAACTCGGCATAATATTAACCTTGCCAACCATTCTCTCCTTTGGGGCGACTTCACTGGGCCACAGCCACAGGGATGCTTTTTTTGCAGTTTACAATTTCATTAGAGATACAAAAACAGCACTTTGCTGAATTTCTAGAATTATGAATTATTTCTGTTATTTCACTTCTTTATGACAACTTTCTTTTACCTCAAAATTCTTAGTAGTATTTTTCTAACGACTGCTATGCAGATTTAGTTTTTGTTAAATTTCTCATAAACATAGATGAAACCACATGGTTCTTGGCAAATCGCCCGTAGTGGGTATGAGCCAGAGTTTGGTAGGCAAGACAAGAGCAGCGGCAGTAGCGGGCAAATTGCCTCCGTTCTCGCTTCAACTCGAAGTGAGAGGCGAAGACAGAGGGCACACGAAGACATCAGCCCTCGGCACGCCTAGGTTGTTTACATCGGAGATCACTTTCAAGATACGGCCCGCGCAACAGCGCTCAGCCGACCCATGCCGAGCCGCTGCCCGATTAGAATGTCCCCGGTGCCTTTCGCGCGATGGAACACGGCGCGCTTCCTCGCCGGGCAGCGCCTGCATCTTGTAATGTTTGGTGATGTCGATGAACCTGGTCATAAGGTCTTCCCATTCCTATACCTTGGAAGGCCCTGTCGAGGGGTCTAGGTTAGTGGCAGCTCGGAAAGTGAGTCCTGAAGCTACGTTGTGTGTCGCTATGTTAGGGTTGTGCTCTCCCGTTGAGTCGGGGTTTGGGCTGGTATCCATAGGATTTGGACGCATCTGTCTTCCCTGGTTGTTTTGCCTTTTGTGAGTATGTTACCGCCTCAGGTGAGAGCCGGCCGTTTTGCGTAATTGCGTGCTGCCGTTTGCGAGTCGCTGATTATATTGTATGGGTTGGTTAGTGCTATGACTAACGCTAAACAGTAGCCGCTTCCTCCGCCGTTTCGATGAGTGTCGTGTTTATAGTTAAGCTCGTGCAGCATTGTCTGTTGAGGTTAACTACCGCTGAGACAAAGCTACGTTTGTATTTGTAACGTGCGGCGTCCACAAAGACCGCGTCCGTGTCTGTTACGTAGTTCTTCGCCATCTCCTTTGCCCTGCTTCTTCTCCTGCCCTCGTGGTGTACAGGATGCATATTCTTTGGTTGTGGGGGTACCGGGAGCTTGGCCCTTATTTTCTTGGGTATTTCCCGTATGTCCCGGCGTTGTGTGTGGTAGCGGATGACTAATTTATCTAGGATGTGTCTACCAGCCTGGCACTTTGAAGGCGCTTGTATTGTGCTATACGTTGCGCTTCTATTAGCTCCTATAGCGAGTTGTGCAGTCACAGCTATAGCAGTTTCTCCATGCTCGTTCTTAGCTTAAGTCCAATTGCTTCTTCATATGCTTTCATAATAAGGCCACCTATCTTTTCTGCGGCGTACCATCTGTGGTATGCCGCCACGTATACGTGATATGGCTCATGAGAAACGCCAGGATGACTCTAATGACGCTTCTTTCATGCACTCTTGCTTGTTGATTATCTTGATCAATTGCATCGTCTAAAAAATTTTGCCTTCGAGTTTGCGAATGGTTTCTACGTTGGTGCCCTTGGCCTCTATGATAATTCTCAACACCGTTATCTTGTCGACTTGATATGGGTTGTCTGTCTTGGGTCTTGAGTGGTTATTGGGAGGTCTCCCGTTTAGCATGTATCTTGGGCCTTGAGCGGTTCCTGGAAGGTCTCCCGTTTAGCATTGGTCTGTATAGCAAAGAGATTTTTTGGCCGAGCATGTTAGACCAGTGTCTTCTAGGTAGTTCTCCACGGCATCGTCTGCTTCTTGCATTCTCTGTTCGGTCGACGAAGAGAAGCGTATATCTCATTTTCTTAGTTTGAATTTACGATTCTTTTGTCCATATTGCTACGAGAAAAAATCGGAAGACACCTTGTCGAGACTAAAGTGTGAAATGGCGGAAGCCTGAAACCATTGCCTGTTAAAGTAGTTTGCGGCCGCCTGGAACTGTTGCAGCGCCGTTTGTGTATGAGGAGGAGACGCGCCTTCCATGGCGGTGCTATCCCAGCTATGCGCGCTTCAGGTGTCAGGGCATGAGTGGCCAGACGCCAAAACAGCTAGGCAAGCAGGCTCCGTTGCTATAGCAACTGTAGCAACGACCAAGAAATGACAGACCCGAGCGGCGCCGAACCTCCCCGACATCCGCACTTGACGACAGTGACGTCGCACACGCGAGCCAATCAGGAGGCGCACACCTGCGCCTAGCGACAGTGATGTCACGACACAGAGGAGACCAGTCAGGTGGCCGGAAAGCTGTGACAATTTCTGCTAACGGCAGATCACCTTGACGATGAGTCATTAAAGGCTTCCGCCTTAATATATAATATCGTAAGGAGCCGGTATGTGTTTACTGATACCTAGCTATTGCGACCCGGGGGTCGACGACGAGAGACGGACTCTTAGAGCTGACGAAGAGGAGACGCTAGCTTTATACAATATGTACAGATATAGCAGGTAATAGCAGGTCACAGCTGGTAATAGCAGTAAGAGGGTACCAGACCGACGTGGGGGCTCTTGGCGCGCTCCAGAGTCGAGCTGTCCGACGCAGCTCGGAAGATTGGATGCGCCAGTTGAGCGACGTCGTCGATGGTTTGTAGGTACAGACTGTGACACTTTTCCCGCCGGTGGTTTTTCTTGCTGCTCGGACCTGAGAATGTCCACTGGAACCACTGAGAATCAACAACGTCAAATAACTCCGGCCAAAGCAAGCACCCTCCGAATGCTGCTCAAACCGCCAGACCAAAATCACTGAACAAATTATTTTCCGAGTACTGGCTACACAAAACAACAACAACAAAAATGTTCCCGAACAACACGAGACACGTATCCGAGAGAAATTCGAGATAGGGACCTTTTATCTTTTAATTGCCAATGCGTGAATGTTAATCAAATCAGAATTGCTTCGCAAGCGATTCTTAACTGTAATGCAAGCAGGTTGGCAAAGATGATGGTTGCCGCAGATGACTTAATTTTGCCCCGGAAAGCCATACACGCGAACGCGGAGCGCTTCTGATCTGTGTGCTTGGGAGCCACTTTAAAAAGTACGGAACGACATCCGACTGTAACCGTATACCCAAATATCGCTCCGCTTAATGCTTTATAAGTGCACTCGGCGAAACGAGTACCGCATTTTTAAAGCACATAAGCGGCCCTAAAACTGTTAAACTTCGGGCGTTTCTCCACGTAACTGCGTAAACTGTAAACTGCGTTCTCTCTCGTAAACTGCGGACTTCGGGCGTTTCTCCACAAGCTTTAACAGGTTAACTGTTAAACATTAAAGTGAAGTTTCACTTCGTGAACGTGGGTTACGCGGAAGCGTATGGACGCTGCGAACATGCATCGCGGCGTCGAAGCGCACACGGAAAGGGCGCAGACGCTACATTGATCTCGACGGTGCGTCGCCTTGTGGGGGTGGTGCTTGTGTTACGTCAGTAACAGCTTCGCTGTACATCCACCTTCACGGGGTGGAATGGATGCGAAATTTTACAGCCAAGCTGTTAGCCTCTAGTTGGTCGGGATTTTTCGTGTACTCGTGCGCGGCTCTCGCTCACACAAAAATTTGGGCCGAAACCAGAGACAGAGCAAGGAAGCGGGAAGCGCACTATGCGCTCCATCTCCAAGAGGCACCACATGACGTCATCAGATTACGTCATCAGGCGATATCATCGCGTGAGTATGCGACGCTAAAAACTGCTGTTGCTTATCTGATCTAACCCTGGATATGCAAAGCGAAAGCTTGTTATTTTGTGTCGAAAGCCTGCCTTTGTCTATGGTTGTGGTCCCGCTTCCGGCGTTTTGCGAGACGAGCGGCTCACTCTTCTTCAGTCGCCGACGCTAGCGTCGCGCGCTTGGCATTCCGGAATCGCTCCCGTGAAGCAGCTCGCCGGGCGATATCCGTGGGGTGGTCAGAAGCCGCTTGCCGACGACGGCTCAAAGCCTCCTGCTCCCGCGCAACGCTCAGAGAAGACGGCCCGGCGTCGCTCTTATCAATGGCCAGGCGGAGACCCAGCTGCGGAGCGTTGCCAAGGCTACGGCGCAGCTGCGGTGAAATGAAGTTCAAATTGCTGGCGACCGCGAAACTCGGTCAACTAGGTTAGTAAAGTTTTCGCTTTAACAAGCCACTTGCACTTGGCGGAGGGCCTAGAGGAATCATAGAGAGACAGTGATCAAGATAAGAAAATGACGCTCCGCATCTCTTGCAGGCAGATGACGTGGCGCGGTCCTTGGCATATAGCCGGGCCGCAGGACGCAATGAGCATGTCTGCTGCACTTACGCACACGTGCGCGCGCGCGTGAGTACGTAGCTGCTGGTGGTGGTGGTGTTTGCCTAACGTCGACACCAGCTTCCTCTATATCCACTTTCACAGGGTTGAATGGATGGATGGATGAATGGAAAAACTTTATTATGGTCCATTGGGTCGCGCTAGTTTCCTAGCCCGAAGCAGGCCGCTCCCACGTTGGGACCGAAAGGACTAGCCTATCGGCCGCTTCGCGGGCCTGTTGGACTGCCCATAGCTGTTCATCTAATGTGAGACTGCGTAGAGCTGCGTCCCACTGCTCTTCAGTGTTGTCCTTGCCGCTGCGTAACGCGGAGCAACGCCAGGGCATATGACTAAGATCTATGGTGTCGTTACATTTATCGCATGTTCTATGAGTACAGATCTCCGGATAGATCTTGTTGGGTTCGAATAAGTTCTCGTTTGTAAGAGCCTTAGCGTAATGGCCTGATCCCTATTTAGTTTACTGTGCGGAGGGGGGAAGACCCTGCGTTGTAGGTAGAAGTGCTTGGTTAGCTCGTTGTACGTGAGGAGGTGGTCCTTGCAATCAGGAACCTCAGCATCTTCTTGCCTTGTGGCTGCATGGTTGGCAAGTCATCGTGCAGCATTGTGGGCAGATTCGTTGCGGTTCACCCGGAGCACCGTTGATTTCTCCTATATGAGCAGGAAACCAGATGATCGTGTGGGGTTTGACGACCTTCCCGTCGAGAATTGCCAGGGCCTATCTAGAGACTCCTTTGGCAAATGCTCGGACGGCTGCCCTAGAATAGCTGTGGATCCTGGATCTCTTTTGGTCTAAAAGTGCCAACGCGATGGCTACTTGTTCTGCAATGTCTGGGTACGTGGTGTACATGGACGCCGAGTTGATGACTTCACCTTTGCCGTTCAGAAGGACTGCTGTGAAGGCTCGTCTATAGGGCATGAAAGCCTCGTCGACGAACGAGCATTCTTCAGCCTGATTTTGAGCTTTCTCTAGCAGGGATTTGGCTCTGGCTTGCCTTCTGCCCACCTTATGATTTGGGTGAACATTCCTTGGAACAGGCATGACTGTGATATTCTTCCGCAGATCTTTGGGAATTTCTCTATGGTTATTATCTATTGCTGTAATTGGTATACCAATTCCCTTGAGGATCTGTCTTCCTGATCGCGTGGTAGAGAGTCTAAGGAACTGGGCTCTTTCTTGTGCCTCGGCTATTTCCTCCAGTGTATTGTGCATCCCTAGTTGCATACGTTTTTCTGTTTCCGTGAACATAAGAAGCCCAAGAGCTACCTTGATTACCTTTCTTAACAATGCATTGAGTTTGTGTCTTTCGGATCTCTGCCACTCGTGCATGGATGCTACGTCACATAGCACAAATGCCTGAAGCAGTCTAACGACGTTGTCTTCTTCAAGCCCATGTCGGCGGTTAGTTATTATTTTGACAAGCCTAATTGTGTTGTCCACTTTCTTAGCGATACGTAGAATCGTTTGATTATTGGACCCGTTCGCTTCTATCACCAAGCCGAGGACCCGGATGAAGTCCACCTTTGGGATGACGCTTCCGCTCCTGGTATAAAGCGTTATATCGTTCTCCCCAGGAGGAATCCATCCCCTGGGTTTGCGGCCTCTTCCCTTAGGTCTGTATAGTAGTAGTAAAGTAGTAGCATAGTCTGTATAGTAGTAGTGTATAGTAGTAGCAACAAGCGTAAAGCAACCTACACAACCATATTCCCAGAATACTGGTACACACCTCACTCACGTACCAATTACAGCAAGCAAATGCTGTGTTCAAGACCGCCTAGGCTACTCAATGGACTGTTGAGTAATGAAATTGATATACTGTCGAAGTCACATAGCCAGTTGATCTTTATAACTTTTTTTCACGCCTCTAAATGGTTCATTTGTGTCTTTCTTTGTGTTTAAACTTTGTCTGATGCCGTTATGATTCAAATATGTCTTTCTTTATTGACTAGATGATCAATGTTGTATTTATATAATCGCAATTTTTTTATATAGTCATAACGAAATATGTTGCTCCACCCTGCTGCTCGGATGTTTCTGGGTTCTCGGGACCAGTAAAGCTGCCATGAGCAGCTTTTTTCCACTTTCCCACCACAACACCGTATTCTACATGTTTTGTGGAAATAAACATTCATTCATTCTAGTTCCGATTTGTTGTCCCGTTGGGGTGAGGTACTTATCAGTGACGTTTACGGCTTCTTGTAATCTTTGTTCTATTTCTCCGTCGCTGCCTCTAGTACACCATATCATGGCGTCATCCGGGTGAATGGTGTATTCTATTGTCACCTGTAGTAGTGGCACTAGGGCAAGCGCAGAGGCGCAAGAAGAAAGAAGTGCGCGTGCTATCCGCCCCGCTCGATAGTTCGCTCTCGCCGCCGTTTTCTCCAGAGCCCAGCTGCTCTCAATAAACGTCGTCAGTCCCCTTTTAAAGGCGCGTGGCAAAGTGATGGAGGTTCGGGGTACTTCTCACTTATGCCGCAGACTCCTCCTGGGAGCAGACGCACCAGCTCTGTGTTAGTGCATACCCCCTTCCATCGGAGCAGCCGCAGGATCCGGGGACTGCCTCCTGAAGACACCGCAGCGCTTCAGACTACCCCAACCGGTATGGAACGTGCAATGACAAATCGGTATACGCTTCAGAATCCACTGGTGCCGAAGTCGTTCCATGGCGACGTCTTCGAAGACTGGATGACCGACTCCGAGCGCGTCGCCGAATACAATGAATAGGACGACGCGACTAAACGTCGGAATGCCTACTTTTGCTTAGAGGACGGCGCGCGTACATGGTTTCAAAACCGTGAGGAGCAACTGACATCGTGGCGCGAATTCCGCCGTCATCTACTGGACACCAACGCCAGTCCTGATCGCCGCGAACGATCCGAACGAGCAATTCAGGTCCGCGTCCAGCCTCCCAACGAAAGCGTTACCGCGTTCTTCGAAGATATGACGCGCCTCTTCAGACGAGCAGACCTTGGAATGACCGAGGACAAGAAGTTGCGTCACCTGATGTGAGGAATGAAGGAGCAGCTCTTCGCTGGTCTGGTGCGCAATCCTCCGAAGACTGCCGCCGAATTTCTATCCGAGGCTGTCAGTATGGAGAAGATGCTTCAGCCGCGCTCTAACTTTTAAGAGCGGCAAGTGAACGCGACTACGGACATGTCGACGGCCATCGGAAGCCACAATGACAACCTTCGAGACCTCAACCGCACCGTTTCGCGCGAAGAGATACTGAAGGTTTACGGCACCGCACAAGCCACGGTGAGCTCCATTGTGAGTGTTATAAGAGATGAAGTGCACCAAGCGCTCCGGTCCACCGTTCCTTTTCCTAACACCACGCCTGCACCTTCTGTACACCACCATGCGACCTACGCAGAAGTCTTGCGACAGCCTGCTTCGTCCCCGCCGCTGTTTAGGCCGCTCGTCCGGTTGCACTCCCACCAGCCCAACCGGTGCCGTACATTGAGGAACGACGCACGCCTCCACCGTTTCCACATGCCGCTTCTCCGGTTGTGCTTCCGCAAGATCAACCGGTACGTTACGCCGACAATCGACGCATGTCCCCTCGGAAGTCAGACGTTTGGCGCACTCCGGATCGCCGTCCTCTGTGTTTCCACTGTGGTGAGGCAGATCATTTGTACCGCCAGTGGCCATACCGACGCCTCGGGTTGCGGGGATTTTCCGCCTACTCGCCGCCACCCCGACTGGGCCAACGACCTCGGGACATTGAGGATTACCTGGCTCAGCAACGCATGCCAGCGCCTACTGGACGGCAGTCGCGCTCGCCGTCGCCAAGGCGATTTTCACCATCGCCCCAGCGGTATCCGAGCGGACGGTCGCCAAGTCCCCGCCGGGAAAACTAACTACAGCGACCTTTGGGGGTGAGGCCGCTGACAGTCAACGCGCTGAAGACCTCCGATTGACGCGAGTAAAGAAGGGTACCGGTCCGACATCAACTGCAGCTGAACGGAATGACCGGCTTTTTACCCGGTTAGCGCTTTAGTGGATACCGGAGCGGACTATTCTATAATAAGCGGGAAGATGGCGACGTTTCTGAAGAAAGTAATTACCCCTTGGCATGGCTCGCAGATTCGTACGGCTGGCGGTCACGTCATTACTTCACTGGGATCCTGCACGACAAGAGTTCGAATTCGAGGATCGACATTCGTGGTGAGTTGCCTTGTCCAACGCGAATGCTCCCGCGACGTCATTCTCGGAGTTGTCTTCCTGCAGGAATACGGCGCTGTTATTGACTTACGGGGAGGTGTAGTGACCTTCACAGCCGACCAAGCAATCGACACAAACTACGAAAAACGACGTGACAACGCGCTTCGTGTTTCCGCCGAAAGTTTTACGCTTCCTCCACGAGCCAGTGTTCTAGCCGAAGTGATGTGCGGTGGAATGCACGAAGGTGGAGTGGTCGCCGAAAGTAACTTAGCGCATCTACTGACGCAAGGTGTTTGTGCGGCCAGGAGTGTGCTACAGCTTCGTGATGGCCTATCTAAGTTGCTAGTCACCAACCTTAGTAACGAGCATCGACAACTCTTCCGCGGTACTTCGATAGCGTTTGCCGAAGAAATAGAACACGTTGCTGAATGTTTTGCCCCGAACCAGTGAGGCTGGTTGACAAGTCACTGGGCAACGTCGACATTTTTTCCGAGTTATCTAACGACAAACAGGCAGCACTGCACGAGCTCTTGCTTGAATTCAGGGCATGCTTCGCAAGCTCGTCTAAGGTACGCCAGACTTCGGTTAATAGGCACAGGATCAGCAGATGCGACGACGCGCGCCCGATACACGAGCATCCCTACCACGTGCCGGCAAAGGAACGCGCAGCGATTCGTACGCAAGTACAAGAGATGCTTGAAGAAGGCGTGATCGAACCTTCCAACAGCTCATGGTGCTCTCCGGTCGTTCTTGTCAGAAAGAAAGACGGAACGCTACGCTTTTGAGTCGACTACCGGGAGCTCAACAACGTAACTAAAAAAGACGTGTAACCACTGCCACGTATCGACGACTTGTTAGATAGACTGCGGCGTGCCCAGTACTTTTCGTCACTCGATTTGAAAAGTGGATACTGGCAGATCGAGGTAGACGAACGAGACCGCGCGAAAACTGCATTTGTGACTCCCGACGGCCTTTACGAATTTTGAGTGCTCCCTTTCGGTTTGTGTTCAGCCCCAGCAACTTTCCAGCGAATGATGGATACTGTCCTCGCTGGATTGAAGTGGCAGACTTGCCTTGTGTATTTTGACGACGTAGTTGTCTTTTCTCAAACATTTGAGCAACATCTTCATCGCCTGCGGCATGTGCTAGAAGCGCTCCAATCGGCTGACCTCACGCTTATACCAGAGAAGTGCCACATCGGTCATGAAGAGCTCAAGTTTCTCGGACAGGTCGTCAGCGCCAAAGGAGTTCGACCCGATCCCGAGAAACTTTCCGCTGTAGCAGCTTTTCCTCCTCCTGCCGACAAGAAGGCCGTCCGACGCTTCCTGGGCTTGTGTGCGTATTATCGCCGCTTCATCGACAACTTCTCGAAGATTGCGGAACCCCTGACTCGCCTTACCAGGGATGACACCCCATTTGCCTGGACGAATGAGCAACAGGCGGCCTTCGCTGAACTACGCCAACACATGCAGTCAGCACCCGTTCTGGCACATTTCGACGAAGAGGCTGACACCGAGGTGCATACTGACACCAGCAACATTGGCCTTGGCGCAGTACTCGTCCAACGTCAAGACGGCATTGGACGCGTAATAGCTTAAGCTATCCGCTCGCTGTTTCGTGCCGAGGCGAACTACTCTACTACAGAAAAAGAGTGTCTCGCCGTCGTCTGGGCGATCACGAAGTTCGCCCTTATCTCTAAGGCCGTCCCTTTCAAAGTGGTGACAGACCAACATTCTCTATGTTGGTTGGCGAACATACGCGATCCTTCAGGATGGCTGGCACGGTGGAGCTTGCGGCTACAGGGAATTCGACGTCACCATAGTTTATAAGTCCGGCCGCAAGCACGAAGACGCCGACACGTTGTCGCGTGCTCCCGCCGAATCTGACAGTCGACAGTCACAAGACGACGACGGCTTCCTGGGCGCCCTTACTAAGTCGGACTTGGTCAAATGACAGCGTGACGACGCTGAAATTCGACCTCTCATCGACCACTTAGAGGGCCGTCAAACAACCATACCATGCCATCTACGTCCCGTCTTGACGTCCTTCTGTCTACGAGACAATGCGCTGTACAATAACAATGCCCGCCCGAATGACCAAGCCTACCTCCTAGTAGTTCCCAAAGACTTGTGGGACGATATTCTTTTTGCTTGCCACGACGAGCCTACATCTGGCCACCTCGGCTCCTCACGAACGCTTGCTAGAGTGCGCGACATGTATTACTGGCCCGGACTTTCGGCAAGCGTCAAATAGTATGTTAAAGGCTGCCGTGAATGTCAGCGACGAAAGTCACCACGTGCACCCCTGAAGCGCGCCGGGTTATTGCAACCCATAGAACCACCTCATAAGCCATTCAACCAAGTCGGCTTGGGCATTCTTGGGCCTTTTCCTCTGTCAACCGAAGGCAACAAGTGGGTGATTGTCGCCACTGACTATTTAGCTCGCCATGCCGAGACAGAGGCGCTCCCACGAGCCACGGCTTTTGACGTAGCGCAGTTCTTCATCTGTGACATTGTATTGCGCCATGGTGCCCCAGCCACTGTTATCAGAGATAGAGGAACGGCGTTCACGGCACAGCTCATGGACGAAATTTTTCAAAGCAACACCAGGCATCGAAAGACGAACGCTTTCCGTCCGCAATCCAATGGCCTTACGGAGCGATTAAACAAGACCATCACAGAGATGATCTCTATGTACATCGACGTCCAGCACAAAACATGGGATCGTATCCTGCCTTATGTGACCTTCGCGTATAATTCCGCCGTACAAGAAACAACGCGCTCCACACTATTTCGCCTTGTCTACGGCCGCGAAGTACAGACGATGCTGGACGCTATGCTTCCGTGCCACGACGCCGAGCACCTAACTACTGACGCCGAAGAATTTGCTCAGTGCGCTGAGGAGGTTCGCCAGCTCGTGCGGCTGCACATCGGTGAGCAGCAACACGCAGATGCACGGCGCTTTAACATCCGTCACTGGCAAGTGCGCTACAGTCCCGGAGACCAAGTGTTGTTGTGGACCCCTGTTCGCCGACGTGGCCTTTGTGAAAAGTTGCTCAGCCGGTATTATGGCCCATACAAAGTGCTGCGCCGCCTTAGTGACGTGAACGCTGAAGTCGTTCCAGACAGTGCGGCGCAAACACGGCGTCGACAACCACCTAGCCCTGAAGTAGTTCTCGTCGTACGCATGAAGCCCTACGTTGCGCGTTCATGATTTTTACGCTCTCATTTACAACTAATGCACTTACCTCTCTGTTTCTAGAGAGGTAGAGAATTGTTTCTAGCTACGCTGCTGTAGCTCTCGCTCTGTTCTGTGCGCGAGCATCTTCATTGAACACGTTTTGTTTTTTGTTGTTGTTTTTTTCTTTCCCACACCACTTCTTGAGCATCGAGCGGATGCTCTTTCCGATGAAGGGGGAAATGTCACCTGTAGTAGTGGGAATAGCGCAAGCGCAGAGGCGCAAGAAGAAAGAAGTGCGCGTGCTATCCGCCCCGCTCGATAGTTCGCTCTCGCCGCCGTTTTCTCCAGAGCCCAGCTGCTCTCAATAAACGTCGTCAGCCTCTTTTGAAGGCGCGTGGAACTATGCCATCGATACCTTCGAGTCTTCTAGCGAGACCTATCGTGGAGATATTAAAGAGAGTGGGCGAGATGACTGCTCCTTGGGGTGTGTCTCGGTTGCCTAGCTTCATTGCATCTGATGTTAGGTCCCCAGCCTTGAGCGTAGTCATCCTTCCACTGAGAAAGGCTTCGACGTATTGATGAAAGTGACGACCCAGACCTAGGTTTGAAATGGTTTTGAGTATAAACGTATGCAGGATATCAAAGGCTTTCTCCATGTCTAGTTCCAGTATCGCTCTCGTGTCCCTGGTCATGAGGTTGATTATTTGGTTCTTGAGTAGGAGCATGGCATCTTGCATAGATAGACCAGGTCTGAAGCCGATCATCGTGTGAGGGTAAACCTCGTGCTGTTCCAGGTACCGAGATAATCGATTCAGTGTTGCATGTTAGCAACCTTTCCCACGCACGATGTGAGATCAGTCATAGATTCTCGAGACCAGGGGGCTTGCCCGGTTTTGGTTTAAAATGGTGTTAGCGGTCTTCCATTCGCCAGGAACTTCACTGCTCTTCCACATCTCATTTCACACAGAGGTTGTGTGAAATACTCTGTGGAGTCATCATCCAAATTGCGGAGCATCTTATTTGTTATTCTACCGGGACCGGGGGCAGATTTCCCATTAAGATTCTGTAAAACCGCCCTGACCTCTCCTACTGTGAACTCAGCATCTAAAGTTGGGTTGTGTGTTCCCGTATATTCCAATCGAGGAGGTGGCTGCTGCGTGTCCTCGACGGATAGGTACCCATTCTTTAGCTGTACAATAACTCTGACTTGGATGAGTCATTCTGTGCCACGTGCAATATTTTGCTTAACTTGTTGCGTTGATTCGATTTCGTGTTAGTTCCGTCGAGTAGGCGCTTCAGGAGATTCCAGGTTCCTCCTTTTCTCATTCGGCCGTCTATAGAGTTGCAAACCTCATCCCACTCTTGCTTAGAGAGGGTGTTGCAGTGCTCCTCTATCGCTCGATTGGTTTCGGCAATTTTCTCTCTCAGCCTACGGTTGAGTTTCTGACCCTTCCATCGGGTGAACAGAGATTGTTTAGCTTCGATGAGGTGCGCCAATCGGCTGTCCATCTTGTCGATCGGGAGATCCGTTATCATCTCTTTAGTTGCGGCGCCAACGTCCTCCCTTAGTTGTGCGGTCCATTGTTCCAAGCTTAGGTTGACTTCTCCAATCACCCTTTTCATTCTGATTTTACGGAATTCGTCCCAGTCTACGACCGAAAATTTGCGTAGTCTTTTCTGCCTAATCCGGAAGTTGATCATTAATATATTATGATCACTACCCAAGTCTTGGTTCAAGTTAGCCCAGGTGGGTTCTGTTGTGTTGCGAACAAAAGTGAGGTCAGGAGTCGTTTCTCTACATGCCGATGTGCCGCATCTAGCTGGGAATGCTAGGTCCGTGATGAGCGTAAATTCTAGGTCCATCGCTTCGCGCCATAGACTTTCCCCTTTGTTCGAATTATGGGGAGAACCCCAAGCGTGGTAGGGGGCATTAAAGTCTCCGGCAACGATTAACTGTGAGTCTCGAGCTAGTTTGACTGCTTTGGAAAGTAGGGAGTTGAATCTTTGCATCAGATCTTTAGGGCTGCAGTAGACATTGAGAATAAAGATGCTGGTCTGATTGCCAAATGAAGAGTTTGGAATGATTTCCGTATTGACGTAGTCAATCATGTTACCAGTAATCTTTAGATCGTGCCTGACGTGCGTAGCCCTGTTACTAACTAGGGTGACGATACCTCTCCCCCCCCTCATTACTGTTCATCTCCAAGCGATACCCGGGCAAAGTGACGTTGGGTGTCAGCGTTTCTTGGAGTAGGATAAGGTGCGGTTTCTCGGGGTGGGATCGAATAAATTGCTGCAGGGGCGCCTTTTTATGATGGCAGCCCCTGCTGTTCCATGCCACATTTTGAACTGACTAGGTTGCGCAGCCATCTTGCTTGGGCTGGGGTGTATTATTTAGTGTAGTGGGACTGTTGGACTTCGTGCGTTGTACGAGAGGATTATGGGCCTTTGGATCCAGAGCTAGGACCACCGTATCCTTAAGATATGGTTTCGATCTTGAGGAATCTCTGGTTAGTGCGCTCTTGAATTCCTGCAATACCTGACTGGAATTACGTCAGCCTTTCGTTTATCTGCTTGCCGCTCTCGCTGAGCGTTGTGAGCATGTCTCTGATTTCAGATTTCGCCCTGGTAGGCGCTTGTTCACATGATGTTATGGCCCGCTTTTTGGGCGCGGGTTTCTCCTTTTCCCCCTCCTGATTGGTTACGTCCATGGGTCGAGGGATTTCCGATTGCTTGCTCCCGCTGCTAGCAGAGGGTGGCTGATGTCTCGCGGCTATCTGAGAGCTTCTACTAATTTCGGCCATCTCCGTAATGAGCTTTTCTATCATGGATTCTTAGCTTATCATTTTCTCTTTCTAGTTGCGCTATCCTATCACTTTCCACACTGTTATGCTCATGCTCTGGCGTTCGCTCGCGCGTTACCTGTGGTCCCTGCGCTCCTCCTTGGACTCGATCGGCCCAGTTTAACTTCCTGGGGTTTGACGGTCCTCCAGGCGATTCGAAGCAATGTTGAGTATGACGCCCTTGCACGTGGTGTGCGGAGCCGTTTCATAGACGCTGACTTCGAACTCCTTGCCTCAAATTTGGATCAGCCTGATTCTTGAGTACTTGTCGGCATTGTGCCTCTGCGGAGTGCTAGCAATCATGATGTTCTGCTAATACTTTGGACAAATTACGTCCTCGTTGGTCTGCGAAGGGTCAAATCCGGCCGCTTCGACCCTCCCGATGACGGTGGCCCCAGCCTTGGTAATATTAAGTCCTCCCCTTCGTCGGATCACGATTTTTACGTGTTCCTTCGGCATCGGTGGCATGCGGGATGCTCGCACTATCCGGTTCTTCAATTTATCACCGCCCGTCTTCATCCTGGGCGACCCGCTGATGCAATGACCAGCCTGACGCGAAGTGCCTACGTTGCGGTCGACTCGACCAGCTAAGGCGCTCGATCTCTTCGAAGATGCTGTTTTCCAGCCATATTCCTCAGTAAACTCCTCGGGGGGGGGGGGGTAAATCCTCCCCTTCCACAATCATATGCGACATCGTTGACTAGTCGGGAGTCATAGGCCGGCCTTTCCCGCTGCAGCGCCGTTTGGCGGGAAGCCTCGCTAGGCCAAGCGGCGGCATTGGTTCGATCACAGAAAGTCTCCGAAAAAGGAAAATTGTCCACACACCGTGAAACTCGTGGTATCGGAGTAATCCGCAGCACTTTACACGTCGACTGACACACATTTTGGGAGGTGATTGTGCGACCGAAACATTTCAGAAAGCGAGAGCCGATGTTTCCATGTCTGCATTGCTCGGCTTCTTCCTCTTATTTCAGGGTTGAATGTAGGTGGATTTTTTTATTTTATTATTCGAATAGATTACTTTGGCTCTTTCGACCATTGTTGTCATAGGTCGGTACGACGATGGTGGGACTTGGGTGAGGGAAGGCGAGGAAACGCGCCAGCTGCAAGGCAAGCGAGTTGTTCGCCACGGGAAAATGTAAGAAAGGGAACGTACTCTTGGGCAAGCGAGTTGCGAGGAGGGGCCGGAGAGAGGAGGAGTCTTTCGCTCGTTTGTCGGAAGTCTCGCTGGCTCACCACGGTGGCCAACCCGTCGTAGACGATGCGGTGGTTGATAATCTGGTGGATTCTCGAACGCAGGCGAACGTTCTGGCAACGCCGACGCGAGAGAGGGAGATTGTGGTTTGAAGAGGAAGAGGTGCTATTATCTTCGGCCCTTTAGGGAGCACGACTCAGCGCCTAGTGCTGAGTCGTGCTCAAGAAGTGGAGAGCAAGAAGTGGATGCGTCCGCTCTCCACGGCTGCCAGGAAGGAACTCTGGGAAGGCAAGTGAAGGTGTCGAGGGGAAGGTCTCGCGATCTCGGGCAACCGAGTTGCGGTGATAAGCGGCAAGGCTGGAGGGGCTGTCACGTCGCTTGTTGTTTCTTTGGAACGATTCGCTTCATTGACTATCATCGCCAATGGTTCCTGCATAATTTACTCTTTTATAGTAGCTGCGGAGTCTCTATAAATTTGATTTTGTAGTTTATGTGTGACAGTATTCTTCAAACATCTGCACAGAAGTCGCATATTCTGTCTTCTTTTTTCATCCATAATACAAAAATTGTTTAACACCTGTGTTATGATGAAAAGATGGCGTTTATTGTCTCGGTACAGACAGCCAACATGGCGGCTTCTTCCTGCCACGTCCCAACGCCGAATGCCTTCTAGCTCCGTGCGCCCCCTGGGGGTCCATCTGGTCTTTCAGTGTTGGCGCTAGTTCCCGTCACAACACTCATTCCGTCCCAAGTCCGAGTTACGGTGAATACCGTTGCACGGGTCGGCGCGTTCTGGCCGACCGCCGAATCACCGGTGTCTGGAGAACCGCTGGAGTGCCATCAGGACTGGTACTTGCGTGGTCACTCGCTTCTGCTTGCCAAGGTATCACGCTTGTTTGTGCGTCACATTCCAGAGTGGCAGAACGCCCTGTCATACAACGCACCGGTGTCTGGGGAACAGCTGGAGCGTCAGCATGACTGGTAATTGCGTGGTCACCGGGTTCCGCCGGCCAAGACAGCACGCTTGTTTGTGCCTCACCCCCCAAAGTGCGGCACCACGAGCGGTCGTGCAGGTTCCGGAATCTGCGGTGTTTTTGTTGTCAGAAGAGAGGCCATGCAGCAAAGAAATGCACAAGTGGACAAGAAGCGGGAGCAAATCTGCAGGGCACGGAACATATAGGTGGACAGCAGGGAGTCGGACTGGCGAGATATCAACCTAGGTGTGCGGTGAAGGTCGTGGAACCGGTAGACGCGGCATCCGACGAAGAAATTGGAGAGACAGACGTTGGCATTTTGTGGTCGCTAGAGGGCGGGTCTGCGAATACCGCTGTTCCACAGTCTGACGCTGTGAATGTTTGGGAGCCAAAGGTGCCCCCTATTTGTGCCACGGTACTCGTGGAAGGTCAGTCGCTACGCATGGAAGTTGATACGGGGCCCATCTACTCGGTGATTGGCGAAGCGGAGTTCACGAGGCTGTTTCCCGGGATGGTGCTAGAAAATTCCGATCTCAAGCTGAGAGGCTACTTCGTCCATCAATCCGCGGTCGTGGGGAAAGCGACAGTGCTGGTCAAATTCGGAGGAAAGCACGCTCGCCTAGCATTTTACGTCGTCAAGAGCGGTGCGCGGGCCCTGCTAGAGAAGAACTGGGCGAAAGCTTTTGGTATGCCGCTCGACAGTCTGCTGAACGTGCACTCGGTCGATGACGTGAAGGACCTGATAAGCCGATTTCCTGATGTGTTTTCAGAAGGTCTCGATAACTTTGCAGGAGTGAAGGCCAAGATAAAAGTGCCAGAGGACGTGAAACCACGTTTCTTCAGGCCGAGACCAGTACCATTTGCTCTGCAGGAGATGGTGGCGCAGGAACTACAGCGGTTGCAGCGAGAAGGTATCCTCAGGCCAGTGCGGACCGCGGAATGGGCCGCACCGTTCGTTCCAGTTTTGAAGAAGGACGGAAAAATCCGATTGTGCGGAGACTTCAAGGTCACGGTAAACCGGGCAGCAGATATTGAGACGTACCCGGTGCCATGGGTCGAAGAAATCTGGGCACAGCTGGCGGGAGGCGTGATGTTCTCAAAGTTGGATCTTCGGGATGCATACCAGCAAGTGGAGTCGGATGAGGAGTCCAAGAAATTGGTGACTATCAACACACAGCAGGGACTTTTTCAGTACAACCGACTGCCATTCGGAGTGGCATCAGCACCGGCAATTTTCCAGCGCCACATGGAGAATCTGCTTCGCTGTTGCCGCCAGACTGTCGTGTATTTCAACGATATATTTGCGTCTGGGGTGTCCGAAGAGGACCACCGTAACAACTTGGAAGTGCTGCGGCGACTGAATGGCGCAGGGTTAAGGTTGAAGCTCCAAATATGCGTGTTCGAGACAACAAGCGTGGAGTACCTGGGATATGTCATCGATAAGCATGGCCTGCACCCAGCACCTGAGAAGATCGAGGCCATCGTACGAGCACCGGGCCCATCTGACACACGGGAATTGCAGAGCTACCTCGGTCTTCCCAATTTTTACCGAAGATTTCTGCCGAACTTATCAACGGTGCTGCACCCATTGCACGTTTTGCTCAAAAAAAAGACACGTCGTGGCACTGGGGGGCCAAGCAGGAAGCAGCATTTACGCAAAGCAAGCAGTTACTGACATCTGCAGAGGTGTTAGTTTATTATGACCCCAAGTTACCTCTAATACTGTGTTTTGATGCATCGCCTCATGGCATCGGAGTTGTACTAGCACATCGGCTGCAGTCTGGAAAAGCCTGTGGCGTTTGCATCAAGGCGATTAACAGCAGCTGAAAAGAACTACAGCCAATTGGATAAGGAGGCGCTGGCAGTGGTGTTTGGTGTGCTAAAGTTCAACCAATTTGTGTGGGGGAGATCATTTCAAATTTTCACCGACCACAAACCGTTACTGGGACTGTTCGGCTATGAGAGCCGCTTACCCCTTCAATGTTCGCCAAGAGTGCTGAGGTGGGCTCTTACATTGAGCGGCTACAACTACAGATTATGTTACAGACCAGACCAGGAGCGAGATTGGGAAATGCAGACGCTTTGAGTTGACTGCCGTTTGCTAGGGCACCGCTGGAGGATTCCAGGATTCAGGATGTGTTCATGTTGGAAGGTGCATACCCAGGTGTCCTCTCAGCAGCTGTAGTGGAGTCTGCAACCGATCAGGACCCAGTGTTAGCTCCCTTGCGTGTGGCGTTGTGGTCTGGAGAACACTTGCCACCAGGGCAAAAGTGGCGGCCTTTTGCAAACCAAATGGAGGAATCCTCGGTGATGGAGGGCTGTGTGCTACGAGGGAGCCGGGTGGTGGTTCCAGTATCACTAAGGGCGGTAGTGTTGGACCTTTTGCATGAGAGCCATCCTGGAGTTGAGAAAATGAAGTTAGTGGCCCGAAGTCACGTGTGGTGGCCGGACATTGATGAGGAGATTACTACGAAGGTGGGCAGGTGCAAGGTCTGCCAGGTGTATCGGAAAGCTCCCAAGGCAATACAGCAGGCGCCATGGCCGTTCCCTGAGCGAGCGTGGTCTCGTCTACACGTTGGTTTTGGTGGGCCGTTTCAAGGTGTGTACTTCTTAGTACTCGTGGATGCATACTCTAAATTGGTGGAAGTGGGCCGAGTGGCATCGCCGTCGGCGGAGGCGACAATTGCATGCCTCCGCAACATATTTGCTTGTCATGGATTGCCAGACATCATAGTGAGCGACAATGGACCTGCCTTCACAAGTGCAACCTACAAGTCGTTCTTGGCTCGTAATGGGGTGCGTCCTATTTTGATCCCATCCTCGGCACCAGTTATGATGAAACAATGGCGTCTATTGCCTCGGTGCAGACAGCCAACATCGCGGCTTCTTCCTGCCACGTCCCAACGCCGAATGCCTTTTTCTAGCTCCGTGCGCCCCCTGGGGGTCCATCTGGTCTTTCAGTGGTGGCGGTAGTTCCCGTCACAACAACCTGTGTGATGTGTTGAGCAAGTTTTTGCGGAATGTTACGTATGTTCTTCGAGTGATTACGTCCCCTTCATCAAAAATCAAACTTGGGATGGAATACCCCCTATATTTATATGACGTTTTTGAACCATCTTACGTTAAGGTCGCTATTGCAACTCCATCCATTTGGCAACCATACCTCTGTCGAGTTCGGCAGGGGGTATGCCCCACCCCCCGTTACTAGACCAGCTTCAGTTGTAAAACTCTACGCCCGTGCGCTTACCGCCATTGTCGCCACTCCTTGGGCAACCGCCAGATGGCGGCGTCGTTCTATCGCGCTCCACTGCAGACGCCTCGCCGCAGCCTTCAGCTCGTGCGGGCGGGCAGCTTGCGCGTGTTTCACGCTCGCTGGTGTTCTCCCAATAGTCCGAATTAGTGATACCATGCGAAAGCAGTAGCCACCTACAGCAATAAGATATATCGGGCTAGTTGGTTCATACTGAAAGAAGGGTAAACTGCACGATAGGAAGAAACACAAACAACGAAGCGCAGGAGCTGCGTTTTTAATTGTCGTGTGTTTCTTCCTACCGTATAAACCTTTCACGCAGTTTACTTTTCCCATAGAGCAGCTTGGTACGTTTTATCGATGTTTTACTTCCTTAACACTTTGGTCTGGGGCAGTTATACGCCAGCTAGCGAGACCAAATTTATCTACAAAAATAACAGCACAACTTTCTCGTAAACCAATGAATGCTTTATTAAAGAAAACGAATTAAAAAATAACTGTATGCCCCTATATACAGCTAAGACTTAAACTGTCAGAAGGGACATAATCTAGGCAAATGATTTGGGCCTACGTGGAAACCAACTCCACCTACATACAGCAGCTTGGCACGTTTCCTCGCTGCCTTTACTTCAAGACTGGATTCCTGCCGCTGCTCCAGGAACCTTGCCTAAGAATGCATTTTTATGCAAGGTGTTATGTCCGCGGTAGCCGTAATAAAGGGCATTCGGAACTTGTAACGGAGTTTATTCAGAAGGACTTGCAGGCAGCGCCCTCCGAAGCCGTCTCTCGTTGCTCTCTGTCTCGCGTCCGCTCTGCGTCTCTCGGGAGCCGCCGACGGGGAGAGAGTCGGGAGTTGGAGAGAGGGTGCCGCGTTGGCGCAACGCGTGTTGCGTTCGGAAGAAGATCTCGTAGTTATAGCACTTGCTTCCCGCTTAGTTCTGCGCTTGGTAGCGGTCCGGAGGGCGTCGCTGTCTCCGTTGAGAGTAATTGCGCTCTGCAAGGGATAGCGTGCCGGAAGCGAAGGCGATCGCTGCTTCTCTGCCTTGATCGTCTCTCTGTGAGGGAAGTGCACCTACGGCGTAGGGCGATGCGTCACATGCCAAGAGTAAGGGCAATGTCTCGTCGTAGTGCCTGAGCAATACACTGTGGCGACGAGTAAGTGGATTTAAAGCTCACGTTGACGGACATCTGTGCTACGCAATGGCAACGCACGCATCGGGCCGACTACCGGAGTTTAATGCCACATCGTGGACGTCGTGGTTTGGACGCCTCCAGTTTTACTTCGAGGCTAACAGCATCACGGACCCTAACAAGAAGAGGGCACACGTGCTGACGCTGTGTGGTGAGCAGACGTACGACACCGTCTGCACCTTGGTGCAGCCAAGCAGCCCAGCTGAAGTGGCCTACGACGACATTGTGGCGGCACTTCAGAAACACTACGATCCGGGCCATCCGAGGTCTTCAGCCGAGCTCACTTCCAACGACGTGACCAGTTGGAAGGAGAGACCGTAAGCGCCTACGTCGCGGCGCTAAAAACGCTGGCCGCCGACTGCAACTTCAGGACGCTACGCACAACGGTTACTACACGAGCAGCTACCAGACAGCACATAGGCGCCGACTACGGGGGGGGGGGGGGCTCCGGGGCTCGAGCCCCCTCCGGACTTTCCCCGGGGGGGGGGTTCTAACCCCTCCCCCCGCGCGCCTAAAATGTCAACACCAGAGTCCTTTTACCCAAACCGTTTATGGTTTCTTTTGAGTTGCGCTACATTTCTCCTTAAAATGTGATTGTGGCTAAAAGCTCACTGCATAATTGTTGACTCGGACGTGCACGGGTTTATTCATGATTTCGCTTTATTTCTGAAAATCCTCGCAATGGCAAAACAACCGCATTAGAAGGACCAACGGCGGCTCCCTCATCCACATTTTTCCACTTCAACATGTTATTTTAATTTTCACTGTGAATACCATGCAGAGACACATTATATTTCAATGTGTACACCGGGCAAAATTTATGACATTTTAAAAGACGAAGAGGTAGCCAACTAACAACTATTTCTAATTATATGGATAGCCTATGTCTAGAGAATCAATATGTTCATGTATGTTCAACTCACTACAAATTGCTTTGCACACTTTTTTGACACTGAAAAAGGCCTGCAGACTTCAGTGACCCCTTCGGCAGAGTCTTTTATCAAAGGTGCGTGAAATACAGGTGAATGATATGTGTGTCAGCATTGCTTCTCTTTCCAGTAGGTAATGCTAGCGACTCATGAAAAAAAAAACTTATAATAATTTACAACATTTATTGGGGATGGAAACATCGCAACGTGCACGCAGAGGCCATAAATATATATAAATAATTCACTTAGTAACCTAAGTGAGGCCAAGCTGGATTCACTCGAAAGTTCGGGAGACAACATCCAGAGGCAATTATCTGAAGTATTCATTTTTTCGACGAACGGCATCTGAGTGGAACAGGCTTCCTGAAAACGTTGTAAGCATCGCATCTAATTCTCAGTTTTGTAAGTGCGTTCAAGCTCTATAGGGCTGCTGCTACCTGATCTTGTACTTGATTTGTTTTCTGTACTGTACTTCTGTACTTGTTCTGTACGTCTGTTATATCGCCTATATGAACATTTACTCACTAATTAAAATACCAAACATCGTGCAATGCACGGACCATGCAAACCAGTAAATATCCCGCTGGATGACCATGAGCAGTCGCTATCACAACGCTAGCCTTATGATGAACGGCGGCAGTTGGGCGAATGGTTCGTACAGCCATGCGATTCACCGCGACTCCGAAAATTAGATTCACCATCATCATCTGCACATTTTAATGTCCACTACAGGGCGGCTTCTTTCAGCGATCTCCAATTGACTCTGTCTCTTAACTTAGGCTATGCAATCTGCAACACTTGGGGCGCGGAAAAAACAGCCTAAGAAGGAAGACAGCAGCGCATGAAGTTTGCAGCCATCCTTGCTCGCCCATTGCACCCCCCAATGATTACCAACAATTGGATACGGCACGCGGGCCGCGTAAGCGTCAACCGCAAACAGTAATTTGCAGCTGCGGCAGGGCTAGATGAGAAGACGCGTGCTCTTCTCTCTATGGGCGCATTTGATCACGTAACCTCAAACTAACCCGAATAGTGACCGCGTGGGAACATAATGTCGATCAAGCCGCCGTCCTTTCCGTCTCAGTGTTACGCGCTTTTTCTCGCTCCAACTGTGTATGGGTTGCTCACTCATGACTTTTGGACTTTATACGGAATATCACGGCGACAACGAGAGCGAAAATTTCCCTGGGGTGTCGATATAATTGCTGTCGCAATAAAAGGATAAATAGAAAACAGGCGTCGAGCTCGCTTCTACCGGGGCTGCGGACGTTGCAATGTGCACCGGCTACAAACACAGCATGATCACCAACGACAAAACCAATAGTGGGCAATTCGCTTATCGGTACTTCACCAGAACCCGTCTGACGCTGAAAAGCAAGCGTATTTTCCACCGTATAAGCTCCAGCGGAAACATAACACTAGGCTCGCAGGGAGACAGCGCACGCGAAGGGACCTGCCATCTTGGATGGCCCAAGCCTAAACTCGGCGCAGATTAACTCCAAAATAAAGCGCGCAACCCGCGTATGTATGGCAGAGGCAGGAAAAGTAGAAGTTGAGAACCGTGTGTTCTAGCCGCTAGGCGAAAGAAGACTCCACGCCGCTATCGATAAGGTTCCTCAGCTCACGTCCCAGACAAAAAATCCGACAGGCTGTCGGCTTGTCGGCTATATGTTATTTTGGCCTGTCGGCCTGTAAGCCTGTGGGCTTGTCAGCCTGTCGGTGTCAGCCTGTCGGCGTCCGCCTGTCGGTGTCGGCCTGTCGGTGTCAGCCTGTCGGTTTCAGCCTGTCGGTTTGTAATCCTGTCGGAACATTCTATTCCGACAGGCCGCGATTGCGGCAGTATTCTCTGGCAATCACTTTCAGCGATAGTTTCACTTTCGCGAGAGTTCATGGCTCGGCCCACGAAAGCTCTTGCATTTTCCCGACGCTTGTGCGCAGGCATGCAGTGCCGATTCTCGCAAAAGTGAAACTACCTCCGAATGTGATTTTCCGAGAATACGATCCCTAGTGGCGTCATCAAGCATGCTTTATTATGCTGTCAGACAGTTCCTAAATAGAAAATACACCTTTGATTGATGGTTTCAAAGTTTTATTGCACAGTAATTCACACGCAGCCATCATATACATGCAAACAAAAATACTGTATTTACTGTACATAGGTACTATTTCTCGAAATAAATGAAGCTACTCAATCTATGTTACCAACAAATTTCTACCTATATTCATGAAAAAAGCTAGCAAAAGTACCGAGGCAATGGCATTCCTCTGCCATGCCTGGGTTCAAGCAGCACACGGGCGCCTGCTTTACTAGTACATTATTTGTAACCTGTAGTAAATATACACAACAAAGTAGAAAGCAAAACTAGTATTAAGAAATCTAATAAAGTATGTTTGGGGACCATCATTGGAGACAAGCAAAGTCTCAACATGGGTTAAGAATGTGCGAGGGGGCCTGCCAGCTGAGATTCAGACTGGTTTTAAATGATGCTGCATATACAGCACACTCGACAGCGTTAAAGACATCGTCATTTGGGGTGCCGAGGACGCCTGTGCAGCATCCATCAAGGATGACTTCTCTGGCAAGTACGAAGAGGATCCAGCTTGCAGCATTGACTCGCCTCCCTTTTCAAAGGCTAAAAAGGCCAAGATGACCAAAGTGAGCGCCATCATCAGGGCAGCATACGAGGCTTCTCCGGAGCTACCAAAACACACGAGCATCAAGAAGTGGACGCTCTTGGTATTTACGTCACATATGAAGAATATACCACGGTGGTGGTCGTGGCACACCGACAGCATATGAATTCAACAGAACTAGGAAGGGTCCTGCTGTAAAAGGTGGGATGCCCCTGAGTGGGCAATACAGCAGGGAAGAAACAGTTTTGCTGCTTAACATACCGAAGAGGGAAAATTTGTTTCAGCAATCCCAAAGAACATGAGCACGGAACACAACCAACGCAGAAGAAAAGCACGATCAAAGACCTTACAAAACAAACATGGAAGAAATCCAGACATATACTACACGGACGTGCATAGAGTGGCAACAAATTCACAATAGTCCACAGTGATAACTGGCTCCATTCGGACCCCTTTGGCTTGCACGGAGGAGGCAGCAGCCATAGCACTGGCCTTTCAAGATGCAGAAGAACAATCTCCATTGGTCCTGACGTACTCCCAGGCAGTGGTCCATTCATATATAACGGGCACCATTCCACACAAAATCCACAGCATGCTAGGCACCACCCTAGAATGGCACCACACAATAATGTAGTGCCCGGCACACTCTGGGCACAAGGGAAATGAGAAGGCCGACCAAACTGCTCGAGGATCCCTACGAGGAACCCCTGATCCACTTTCAAAAGATGAAGCGCCAACAGTGACAGCACATTAGGAAGGAACAAAGACAGGACAGGCGCTACTTGCAACTGTTTATTGTGGTCAAAGGTGGTTGAATATTAGCCATGGGGAGAGGGGGGACGAAAAAGGCGGAACACTGATTGTATGAATGCGCACGCGTGAGAACACTGAAGATGTGCATGAAGGAAATGGCGAATCTAAAACTTATCTAAAAACACACTTTCATTTGTGTATATATTCAGAGACGGGGAGCTGACACATGTTTCCCCTCTCTTCCTAATCTGGTTGGCCTCCAACAATTCACGTGCCACAGAGTCTTTACTTTTAAACAAGATTGTAGTATCTTGAAGCCTTGCTTCACATGCTTTTTGTTTTCATTGCCGCAGGCCTTGCAATGAAGAGGCAGGTTTGAGCCATAACCATATTTCAATGAAAGCTTATGCTACCGCAGGCGATCATTAATACATCGGCCAGTTTGGCCGACGTACTCTTTCCCACACTTCAGTGGTATACAGTATACAACTCCTTCCTCACACTTCACAAAAGGATTCGTATGTTTAATGGAACACCTTGCTTTCTTAGAGTTATCAGAACCAATCAGGCGGCACAAAGTAGCAAGTTTTCGGGGTGCGGAAGAAACCACAGGAATTTTGTATTTCACGGCGACGTGTTTAAGATTGTGCGCCACTTTGTGAGAATACGGAATCACCACTGGTTTGGCTTTCTTTTCGAATGTTTGACCTTCTTCAGTGCTTATTTTTCTTTCTTTTTTCACCTTTTTCAATAACGCCTCCGAAACTGCACTTAAAACCGAACAAGGGAAGCCAGCCTTCCTCAATTTCAAAATCTGTTCGTCAAAGCTTCCTTGTGCCTTATGACAGCACGATTTTTTAAGGGCGGATTCGAGGCACATAGTGGCAATCGCACGTTTAACAGTCTTGGAGTGTGTAGACTCATACGGCACCAATTCCTTGTGGGCACGGGGTCGATACATCCAGCAGGAACCTTCGTCAGTAAGGGTTATGTCAAGATCTAAAAACTGCAAGCTGTTATCCTTGGCTAGTTCAAAAGTAAAATCTAAACAGCACGGCAAAGGCTTAGATTTTACTTTTGAACTAGCCAAGGATAACAGCTTGCAGTTTTTATATCTTGACATAACCCTTACTGACGAAGGTTCCTGCTGGATGTATCGACCCCGTGCCCACAAGGAATTGTTGCCGTACGAGTCTACACACTCCAAGACTGTTAAACGTGCGATTGCCACTATGTGCCTCGAATCCGCCCTTAAAAATTCGTGCTGTCATAAGGCACAAGGAAGCTTTGACGAACCGATTTTGAAATTGAGGAAGGCTGGCTTCCCTTGTTCGGTTGTAAGTGCAGTTTCGGAGGCGTTATTGAAAAAGGTGAAAAAAGAAAGAAAAAGAAGCACTGAAGAAGGTCAAACATTCGAAAAGAAAGCCAAACCAATGGTGATTCCGTATTCTCACAAAGTGGCGCACAATCTTAAACACGTCGCTGTCAAATACAAAATTCCTGTGGTTTTTTCCGCACCCCGAAAACTTGCTACTTTGTGCCGCCTGATTGGTTCTGATAACTCTAAGAAAGCAGGGTGTTCCATTAAACATACGAATCCTTTTGTGAAGTGTGAGGAAGGAGTTGTATACCGTATACCGCTGAAGTGTGGGAAAGAGTACGTCGGCCAAACTGGCCGATGTATTAATGATCGCCTGCGGGAGCATAAGCTTTCATTGAAATATGGTTATGGCTCAAACTTGCCTCTTCATTGCAAGGCCTGCGGCAATGAAAATAAACAAGCATGTGAAGCAAGGCTTAAAGATACTACAATCTTGTTTAAAAGTAAAGACTCTGTGGCACGTGAATTGTTGGAGGCCAACCAGATTAGGAAGAGAGGGGAAACATGTGTCAGCTCCCCGTCTCTGAATATATACACAAATGAAAGTGTGTTTTTAGATAAGTTTTAGATTCGCCATTTCCTTCATGCACATCTTCAGTGTTCTCACGCGTGCGCATTCATACAATCAGTGTTCCGCCTTTTTCGTCCCCCCCTCTCCCCATGGCTATATATTCAACCACCTTTGACCACAATAAACAGTTGCAAGTAGCGCCTGTCCTGTCTTTGTTCCTTCCTAATGTGCTGTCACTGTTGGCGCTTCATCTTTTGAAAGCTATGCACCAACTAAGCCCACAACGTGTTTTACTGGAATACCCCTGATCCACCAGCACGACATCCTGGAGACCAAAGAGACAAAAATACAGCCACCTACACCCAGACCGTACAGGGAAACAGGCCAGGTACTGGCTCTTCTTACAAACACACATCATCATCAACCTATACTTGTGTCCACTGCAGGACGAAGGCCTCTCCCTGCGATCTCCATTACCCCTGTCCTGCGCTAGCAGATTCCAACTTGCGCCTGCAAATTTCCTAACTTCATCCCCCCACCTAGTTTTCTGCCATCCTTGACTGCGCTTCCCTTTCTTGGTATCCATTTTGTAACCAATGATCCACCGGTTATCCATCCTACGCATTACATGGCCTGCCCAGTTCCATTTCCCCTCTTAATGTTAACAAGAATATCGGCTATCGCCATTTGCTCTCTGATCCACACTCTTCCCGTCTCTTTAAGATAGACCTAATCTTTTTCGTTCCTTCGTTATTTGTGTGGTCCTCCACGCATATCCATACATCCAAATACTTCACAAGATGCATACACCCTGCCACTTCCCTTGGTGGGCCAAGTCTCGTCCTGTAATGTGGATATGTAAGCAACGACTTCCAAATTCTAAATTCACCCCCTAACGGCACAAATTCCAAGCAACAGGCAGCGTCCCGGGACGTTTGGCTTGCTAGCGAAAATCTAGAGAGCCAGAGAGATCTTCTCG